>NW_007727093.1:599399-604942 GCF_000696425.1 Galeopterus variegatus
AAATAAATAAACTACAGGAGAGTGGCAAGTGGTGCACAAAGAATCCAAACAGGTGTGGTGACAGGTGGCTGAGAGCAGGTGCCACTGTGTGAAATGGAGGTAAAGAGTATCCTACAGCCTACGGCCAGTGCAAAGGCCCAGGGCGGGAACGGCTGGGTGCGTTCAGGAAGGCGCAGAAGGCCAAGCAAGGGAGCTAGCTGAGTGACACCTTGGAGGGGCAGATGGGCCACCCTCGGATGGACTGTAGGTCCAGCTGGCGGTCTAGGTATTACATCCCTAGGTAATGCAGTGTTGCAGGGGCCTTACTTTAACAGCAACACTGGGACTGCTGTGTGGCGAACAGACTCGGAAGGAAAAGGTGGAGACAACGGGACAGCCCACGGGCTCCTGCACAGGTCCAGGCGTGCAACAAGGCTGCTTGGACCCTACAGAAGTCTGAGGAGGAGGCAGCCAAGTTCATTCTGCCCTTCTCACCAGCACATGGCCCTCCCCTTAGCAGGACCCCCAGGCCACCAATCCAGACAGCTGCTGTGTCCCAAATGAGAAGGTTCTCCGTATCCGCACATCTTCAAACCTGTGGTCTTCCCCTTGCGGGCCACCTATCCCAGCCCCCCTGCATCCCTGTGTTCTCAACCTTCTGCAGTGACTCAGCCCTGACAGCACGTCTTGTCCTGAGCACTACTGGTGAAACCAGGCCTCGGTGGTTGGTTCTGTGCTTATTCACCTTTTCCTAACCCACATTCAAACATTTGTCGTGTTTGCTGCCGGCTGTCTGCATCCCCTGCTAGTGTTTAAGCACCGCAGTAGCAGATATGCTCACCTGCTCTGTTCCACATGCCCAAACAGCACCTGGCATTTAGGAAGTGATCGTTATTTTCTTAACCACCAATGAATGAATGTCGCACTGAAATAAAGAAAATTGTTCATTTGTGTTTTATCTATAATCACTACCTACCACACACTTGAGAAGATGCTTTGTTATTTTTTTAAATTAAATTTTAAAAACCTCCTTCAGGAAGCAGTGGCAGCTGCCCAGGTCCCCAGAGGCACTGAAGGCCTTGACTTGGAGACTCACATCCACCTCTCTCTCTCAAAGGTCTGGTTGGCCCCCAAGCCCTCGATATGCACAAAGGCGAGAGGAGAGGAGCTGAGATGTGGCCACTAGTGCCTCTGGAAAATTGCTGGAACACAAAGATACAGAGATATAAAAGCCCTTCCCAAATCCCAATAACTGGAGTATGGACACGGTGCTGCAGGGTACAGCACCACCACAAGGAGTAAACTGGCTTAACCAGACCAGGTGGATGACCAGCCTTATTTCTCTCGAGTCACACCTTGGGCTCACAGAAAGCCTCGAGGCTTGTTTCCCACCATAGCCTTTTGGGAGACCCTGAGTCACAGTGAGGCTGCTGCATGAGGGACGCTGCCAGCAAGCACACATGCAATGTGACAGGAGGAAGGACTTCTAGCCGCTCGGCCTACCTCCTTCTTATAACCCTGTCTCGGCTATCTTCCTGTGGCCTTGATCAGAAGTTGCAACCAAGACATTCTGGGAAAAGGTTGGGTATAAATAGACACACACTGTTTCTAAAAAGCTAACATATTGCTTTCCCACTGTTGCAAGCAATGTTTGGCCAAAAGCAGAGTTTTTAGAACCAGTGAGACCTGTGTTTGTGAGGCTGACTGTGTGGCCTTAGGCAAGTTCCTGCACCTCTCTGAGCCTGTTTCCTGCAATAGTAAGACGAGAATTCATTTAACAGAATTATTGGGAGTATTAAAGGAGATCCAATTTGTCAAGGGCTTTCAGTACAGCACATGGAACATACTGATGAGCTCAAAAAAATGAACTATTATGAAAAAGACTGAACTTTTCTGGGGTCTTCCTTCCCAAAACCCGTAACCCAAGTCTAACCATGAGAAAAATATCAGAGAAGCCCCAACTGACGGACATTCCTCAAAACACCTGTCCACTCCTCATCAAAAACAAGGAAAGCCTGGGCAACTCTCCCAGCCAAGAGACGTTTAGGGAGACAGGATGACTAAACGTACTGTGGGATCCTGGATGGGATGCTGGGACAGAAAAAGGACATTAGGTAAAAACTAAGGAAATCAAATAAAGCATGGACTTCAATAGCAACATATCAATATTGGCTCATTCGCTGGGACATGCAGCATACTGCTGTAAGGTGTTAACAGCAGGGGAAACTGAGTGTGGGTACATGAGAGCTCCGTATTATCTCCATCACTTTTCTCTACATCTACAACTATTGTCAAATAACACTTTTATTTTATTTTATTTTATTTTTGTGACCAGTAAGGGGATCATAACCCTTGGCTTGGTGTCGCCCGCACCACGCTCAGCCAGTGAGCGCACCGGCCAACCCTATATAGGATCCGAACCGCGGCCTCGGCACTCCTCAGCGCCGCACTCACCCAAGTGAGCCACGGGGTCGGCCCAATAACACCTTTATTTTAAAAAAGTAACTGCTGCCGCTTTCCTTATCATTGCTACTGGGCAGGAATAGGCTTGCAAGGGCAATGGGACGGACCAGGATGGAAAGCCCCCAAATGCTGCTGCTCTGGATTCAGATGTGAGCTGATGCTGTCCAGGGACCTCTGCCCTCCTGGTACTTTGAGCTGTTGTGACAATTTTACAGTTAACTGACAATTCCCTGTAATCCAGACAGGATGACTGGAGCTTCAGGGGAGGAGATTCCTGCATGGGGTTGGAGGCCGAATTAGATAAAAGAAAAATTAAACACTCCTCCACTGACAGAAGCTAGGAAATCCAGCTCTGAGAGGTATATCTCAAGAACGATAAGCAGACTAAAATTTTTTCTAAATGGAAGAGCGGTGCAAGACAGCCTGTATGATCGCACTTACAGGACCTCCTGGAATAAATGAAACTATAGGGACAGAAATCGGACCAGTGGCTGCCAGCAGCTGGGTGGGCAAGGGGCTGACAACGAAGGGGTGGGGGCACTTTCTGGGTGATGGAAATGTTCTTTATGTGGACTGTGGTGGTGGTCACTCAATTATATACATTTGTCAAAACTCAGATCTGCACATTAAAAGGGCAAATTTTACTGTGTGTAAATTACAACTCAAACCTGACTAAAAAAGGCAATGCATGAAGATAATTTGGAAGGTGACGACTAGAATAAAATCTTCCAGATAAAAACATATCAAGACCACCCATTTGCACTCTGATGTATTACCTCCCAGATTATTTTTATACATAATTTTATAAAGCAAATCATACAGTACATATAATTTTGTAGCACCTTTTTTCACATTATATCATATAGATGTCCCGCATTCTGAGCAGGAATCTCCAGAACCGTCAGTTTTGTACCTACAGCATACCCGCCGCCATTTATTTCACCATGGTTCTCGCCCGCGCCCCCAGGGTTCGGTGCTATCAACTCACTGTATGTTACTATAAACAACTGCACAGTGAACATCCTTGTGAAACATGTTTTTCTACCCTATATTTAGGATTATTTTCCTAGGCCAGATTCCCAGAAATGGAATTACTGGGACAAAGGGTAAGAGCATATTTTACATCCTTGCCAAATTGCTCTCATTAAAGAGATATTAAAGAGACCTGGGAGCCCTGGCTGAGACTGAGGGGCCCTGTCCCTGGCTGCCAGCTTGAAGGGGCATTCTAGCCCACGTAAGTCAGGGCGGCTGCCTGGCCGCTGACGGCCCAAGATGTGCTGCAACGTGTGGGGTGCCAGGGATGCAGAAGTCTGCAGGCTGGGGTCCTGCAAGTTGGGGAATGGGTCAGTGAACTGTGCCTTTTTCCTTTTGCTCTTGGGGACTGCTATGGGGCTAGTTTGGGGAGCGGTCTTGTGTTTGCCAGACCAGGAAGAGAACACTTGCCCTCTGCCTTTGTTTCTGGGGTGAGCTCTTTACCCAGTGGCCCCCCATGCCTAGATCTGGGCAAGAGACAGTAGAGCATAGGGGGACCTCATGAGGGATCTGTATGACCCCCAAAGGCTGTCAGAGCTGATCTTCCAAATTGGGCACCTCCTCAGACTTCCCATCCAGTCAGAGTGGGTGGGAAACAGACCCCCATTATGCTCCCTGATGCTGGTACCAGGTCCCCAGCCCTCGCCTCCCCCTGCCTCTCTGGAGAGCCAGCTCCCTCCCACCCAAACCTGCCTGCTGGTTTCCATGGGGACTTCTCTAAAAGCGAGCATGAATCATGACGTCCACAGTCCCCAAGACAAGGCTCCACGCTGATTCAAGTGGAGGGGAGGAGGCTCCTAGGCCCCTGAAGGAGAAGCCGATCTGGAAAATCCTTCCAGGGAGGCGAGAGAAACCTTGCCCAGCCGCAGAGCAGGCTGTCAACAGCAGGCTGCTTGTCTTGGGGGCTTGTGGCCCTGCCAACCTGCTGGGTGCCCCTGGCTGGGGATGCGTCTCCTCTCTGCACACGTGGAAGTCACTTGAGTCACCATGCAGGGGAGACCCATGCTGCAAAGCCAGGTGCCACGTGGTACTGTCCCAGAGGCACAAGAAAGGATTTACCCTGGACCACCACATATAAACCTGGGCCCCAAGGAAGAAATGTTGAGTTGGATGGCAGTGGCCCCTTCCGGCCCCCTTTAGACAGTCAACAACAATGGCAACAATATGAATGATGACATCATGACATAATTGTATTTGGTAGTGGCACCACAGAGTGGCTTGGGTTGAGGTAGTGGCTTGGGTTGGGGTAGTGGGCTTTGGTCCTCACCTTCCCCTGCTGTATTTAAAAAATGGGAGGTAAAAACCACAAAACATAAAATTAGGCACTCACCATTTACAAATGTACAATTCAGTGGCATTTGGTACATCCACAATGCTGCGCACGCATCCCTCTATGGAGTTTAAGACGTTTTCATCCCCTCAAAGGACACCCGGTATTCATTAAGAAGCCACTCTCCTCTGTCCCCTGGCAACCACTAGCCTGCTACCCATCTCTGCAGATTTGCCTGTTCTTGGACATTTCCTGTAAATGGAATCATACCCTTAGTGGTCCTTTGTATTTGCTTTCTTTCACTTAATGTTTCTGAGGTTCATCCAGGCTGTAGCATGAATCAGAACTGCACTCCTTTTTATGGCTGAATAACATTCCATTGTATGGATAGCCCACGTTTTGCTTATCCATTCATCAGTTGATGGACCTTTGGGTGTTTTCCACCTTTTGACTGCTGTGAATAGCCTGCTACTATCTTTTTCAGTAAGGATGGGTGGACAGGACACTGGCTATGCAGATGCCACCCTCACTAAGCTTCGCTCACACAGAAATGCAGAAGTGCCCTGATTATCATTTATCAAGCAATGGCCATGTGGCCAGCCCCATGCTAAGACCTTTATATATGTGTATTACCTCATTCAGCTTCACAACAGTGCTGGGAAGGGGGGCTCTAGGTATTAATCTCGATTTATCCACATACTACAAAAGAAGAAACTGAGGCACAAATATGTGATGACATGTCACAGGCCCCCTGCTTTTATGAGGACTCAATTTCACAACCCCCAAGATGGCAACCTCC
>NW_007727093.1:605215-616809 GCF_000696425.1 Galeopterus variegatus
TTATCATTTATCAAGCAATGGCCATGTGGCCAGCCCCATGCTAAGACCTTTATATATGTGTATTACCTCATTCAGCTTCACAACAGTGCTGGGAAGGGGGGCTCTAGGTATTAATCTCGATTTATCCACATACTACAAAAGAAGAAACTGAGGCACAAATATGTGATGACATGTCACAGGCCCCCTGCTTTTATGAGGACTCAATTTCACAACCCCCAAGATGGCAACCTCCATCCTACGTTCTGTCACACTACGACAGTCAGAGGCAAACTTCAGCGTGCACACCCGTGTGCCCGCACACCTCAAATGCAGGTCATGCAGAAAGCAGCCAGGACCAGAGGTGAGGCCAAAGCTTGAACTGGCACAATAGGGGCCTCAGAATCTGTCCTCCCACCACCACCCAGCCCAGCCGGTCCCCAGGACACCTACAGCTCAGCTCGTCCGCAAGGGCAGAAATCCACAGATGCTCATTTGGAAAAAGCCTGTCAAAATATTTTGATGTTCTCTTTAATCCCACAAAGAGAAAGTCGCACAGCAAAAGCAAAGCGGTGGGTAACAATTTGCAGCTAGACAGGCCAGTCTGGGCCCCAGTCCCAGAACAAATCTCCTCAAATGCCTTTTACCCTCCCCTCCCCTTGTTTCCATAAACCAAAGATATGGAACGTGACTTAACCTTGTCTTGCTGCCCCAGGGTTGCTGATATTGTCAGTAGCATCACTGTCGAGCTGAGCTGCAGCCCAGTGACACTCTCGGCACCGCTGGGCATAGAGAGCTGCTTGCTGCCACGCTTAAATGGCCCTGGAGTCGAGTTACTGTGTCTGTTTTATACAGTGTCTCCAGTCATTCTCTTGATGCCAAATGGCTACTTCCTGTTGCTGCCAATGTGCCTAACCCCACACCCTGCCCTCAAAAGGTTACGCTCTTCTGTTGCAACACGTGAAACCAGAGCCGAGCTTGTCGGAAAATGGCTACTTCCTGTTGCTGCCAATGTGCCTAACCCCACACCCTGCCCTCAAAAGGTTACACTCTTCTGTTGCAACACGTGAAACCAGAGCCGAGCTTGTCGGAATGATGTGTAAGGTAAAAGTAAACGGGCATTGAGCAAGAAAGTCTCTTGCAAGTAAAATACATCCCTCTTGGTTTCCTTTGATCTTTTTCCCTTGGCAATTACTCTCGAGTTCTGCATAGCATAAATAAGTCTGGATCAGCGCTGCTCGAAAGGCCGTTCTGTGATGACGAAAATTCTCCGTATCCTCAATGTCCAACGCAGCAGCTGCCTGAGGGCTACTAAGCACTGGAAATGTGGCTAGTGCAACTGAGGAACTGAATTATAAATTGTATTTGATTTTCATTAACTTAAATTTAAACAGCCACATGTGGCTAGGAGCTACCTTACTGGTCAGCTCAGTTCTAGATAAAGCTCTATCATTTACAGTACCTGGTACGAGTCAGTTTTTAAAACACCTTCATTCACTGATACATTTCACCCTCCCAGCCATGGTCAGTATTAGTACACCTGAGAAAACTTAGTTTCAGAACAAAGGGAAACATTTTACATATTGTCCTTCTAGGCCGCTCCTGGACAAGAGCTGTCACCTTGGGACTGAAATCACATAGCCATTCAACCGATGGAGGTCTCTGATGTGTAACACTATGCTCAGGCCTGGGGACAGAGCAGTGATGGAGAGGGACACAGCCCTGCATACATGCAGCTGACAAGTTGGATCAGATGTACATGGTACATCAGTCAGATGCCAGATGAACATCCGTTGGGGCATGGTACTTCTCATCTATGCTACAGGTAAGCAACCATCAGGTCTCAGAGGGACTCTGGAAGGGAACCCGGATGCAGGGACTGACCCAGGCCCCCACTCAAGCCCCATGGAGTTGGTGGAGGGAGCGGAACCAGGCGTCCCTCCCCCTGCCCCGATGCCAGGACACCCCAGGCTGGGAAATTTCCCTGCCTGCCCCTTCGCCTGCCTCCCACATCTGCATGGCTCTTCCTACCTCCTCCAACCACCCTCACCCCCCAATCCCACAGCTCCCTGGGGAGGTAGATATTGCCACCAGCCCTGTGACAGACCAAAAATTGAAGCTCCAAACAGATGCCCACCTTGACCAACCACACACGGCTATTCGGGAGAGAGCTGGAAAGAGAACGAGAACTTTGGACGTCATGCCCTGGCCTTTGTCTATAGCAACCTAGTGATTTAAGAATCAGAGGTCTACCAGAGTGTGATCCTACCATACGACCCTCCAGCAGCATGGCTCAAAGGGAAAAACAGACAGTGACAAGTGTCGCTGTGGATACAGAACAACCACAATTCTCCTAAACAGCTGGTGGGAGATACATCATTAAACCACTTTAGAAACCTGTGCGATAGCATCTGCTGAAGTTGGACACATGGGTCCCCTACAACCCAGCAATCCTATTCCTACACAGAAATGCCTAGAAATATGCTCCCAAACCCCTGTACACAAATGTTCCCTGAGTACTATGCAGCTCCAAATGTCCCTCAACAGAGGAACAGATAAAGAAGTCGTGGTATGTTCACCCAGTGGAACACTACACAACTGAAACTAATGACCTACGACCACGCACAACACACAGATGAACTGCACAAACCTCATGCTGATCAAAAGCAACTAGACACAGAAGCACAGCCCTGCATGTGTCCACGTATGCAGGGCTCACAAACAGGCAAACCTAAATCATGCTGTGAGAAGTCAGCGTGCTGGCCACCTGGTTTGCCTGGAACTGAGGGGTTTCCTGGGATGTTAGATGTTCAGTACTACACCTAGGAAAGTCCTGGAAAAGTCAGGAGTTGGTGATCCTACTAGTTACCTCTGTGGGGGGAGATGGTACTAGAAAGGGGCAAGTAGGAGCTTCCAGGGCCTGGCAGTATTCTAGGTCTTGATTCTGGTTGGTAGTGACACAGTGTGTTCGCTTTGTTAAAAGCAGTACACTATGTGTCTACTTTTCTGTGTGTGTCATATCAGGGTAATCCAATAAAGGTCATGGAAAGACTTGTATTACCTTTTATTTTTTCACAAACTTTTGAAGTACCTTTGAATTTCAATAAAAAGGTTTTTTAAAAATCAGAAGTTCCAGAGTGGAATCCAGGATCCACCACTTGCTGGCTGTGTGGCCTTAGGCAAATCACTTGGTCTCTCTGAGCTTCCACTTTCTCCCTTGTAAAAGTGAGATCATATGCACACCCACTAGGATGCATACATGAAAAACAAATAAATAAAACATAGACAATAGCAGGTATTAGAGAAGATGCAGAGAAACTGGAACCACTTACACAGTGGGTTCGTAAAACGGTGCAGCCATTACAGAACACAGCTGAGCAGTTCTTCAAACAGTTAAGTGGCACCCAGCAATTCCACTCCCATGGTGCCACAGGAGCTGGGGTGGCATGACATTAGACACCCCCTCCCCAGATTTGCCCACCTCCTCTTGCCCAATCTCACCCAAGTCCCCCCACAGCCCAACCCTTTTTGGGGGCCTGGGAGGGCCAACTGGGGGGGCTGCAAATTGTCAGGATGGTAGGAAAACCTGCCAGGCTCCCTTCCCTGCTGTCCAGACCTCAGCAGAGCAGTGCCTGCAGCTGGGCTGTGAGGGCCGAGCCCGTGTCTGGGGCTCTGTGGAGACGGTCAGGAGGCACAGTGTGTGCTCATCAATCACGAGTCCAGCTATGGCAGCTGCCCCCTTTTATGGGCAAATGGCTCAAGAGGTTTAATAATAGAGCAAAGGACTGATATTTCCACGTTCAGACCCTTCTGACCCTAGTCATCTTCACGGGCATGGGAAGAAGGATGGAAATTGAGGTCCCCAGGGCATGGCAGTTGGCATCTGTGCCACCACGAACTTTTGCCATTAGAGCAGTTGATCAAGTGACACAAAGATGCCCCAAAGCCAGCACCATTTCCAATCACCAAGTCAAAACACATTCTTAAGGACAACAGCAACCAATCTGGATTGAGCATATCCCAAAAGGCAGGCCCTCAGCTAAGTGGTGTGCAGGCACCATCTCACTGATTCCTCACAAGGACCCCAAGAAAGAGGTACTGCTAAGGCCCCCACTCTGTAGAGGAAGAAAGGGAAGTTTGAGGCCCTGAAACGGTGGACCCCAGGTCACAGCTGGTCAGAGAAAGGCTACATCGAAGCCAGGACTGTTGGCTGTGAGGCCTGCCCACATCTGCCAGACACTGGCTTGGGAGCTCCAGGATGACTGGGGCAAGACAGTAGGGGCTTCGGAATGGGGTAGGGGGAGTCAGACGTGTACGAAGGTAATGACGACACAACATGATAAGCCCTGTAATCAAGGAGCAAAGGGCAAGAAGAAGGGGGAGGAACACTCTGGAACACTGGGGATGGCTTCCGGGAGGTGACCTCTGAGCTGGGTCTTAAGGTGAGGAGGGGAGCGCCAGGCACTCCCAGCTGAGGGGACAGAAAGGACGAGGAGCCAGACTGTGTGGGACCCTGGGTTGGGAATGCGAAGTTGTGGGATGAGGCTCAGGTCCAAGCATCCCTAGGAGGGGGCTGGGCAAATGGCCAGGGGACAACTTTTGACCGCCCACCCTTCTCGAATTTCTGAATTTTCTCTCTGCTCCTTTCTTTCTAAAAAATCAAAGTGTAAATAGTAAAGTGCATGAATGTAAAAGTGCTCAGATCATAAGTGTACAGCTGGATTTGCTTTTACACACGCACGCCCCTGTGCAACCACCACCAGGGCAAGACACAGAACATCTCCAGCACCCCAGGAAGTGCCCAGAGGTGTCCGCTGTTCCGGCACCCATCACTACAGACCAGCTTTGCCTGCTCTTGTGCTTGTACAAACGGAATCACATAGTCAGTAAGCACTGTGTCTGGCTGCTTTTGTTCGACATGTCTGAGAGATGCATCCAGGTTGTTGCGTGTATCTGTAGCTCCTTTTTCTTTTTAATTGTTGAGTATATTCCTTCCTATGAACCTCCATTTGTTTATGGATACTGTGAATATTCCTGTACATATTTGGGGGAGGACAAAAGCACTCTTTTGGGTAAACACCCAGAAGAGGGATTCCTAGGTCACAGAATAAAATGCTTATATTTAAGCCCAAGAAACACACAGTTGCAGAGATTTCCAGGGAAGGTTTTATAAGCAAGTTCCTTTGTAGAACTCTGCCCTTTCTCAGATACGGTAGCCTTGGGAAGGATGAGGATTCCTCAGTTTTGGGGACAGAACCAGGCCAGCAATGGAGCTCAATTCTCTCAAAAAAAGGAGTGCACCTTTCACGAAGGGAATTCTGAAACCCGCTGTGGTGATGGCATGCACCCTTCTCAAAACTGGAATCAGAGAGACAGAGGAGGTGGTGGAAAACTATGAACTCTTCCACAGACCTTTCCACATGTGCCAGTGTGGCAGAAAGGGTCGTTTTATCTCTCCATTTGTGGTCTCCTCACCATGCCAGGCGGGAAGTAAAGGGTGAGTTTGCTCAAGTGATCAGAACTCCAAGTTAAAGGCTGAGGACAACAACTGTAATTTTTTATATTACTATTATTTTAACTTAAAAATCACATGCCCACGTCATGCAGGTCTGTACTTATTTGGTGTTCTGTATTAAGGACACCAGAGATCGAATGGTGAATTTTCTGGTTTTCAAAAACATACTCTAGTTGATGGTATAATTCAACCAGGGGGAACGTGGCTGATGACGCTGTGGGAACAGGGCACCATGCCTCTGGGTTCTCACAGGCCTGGGGTGCACCTCAGCCCCGGCACCTTCTGTTCACTGACACCACCTGCCTGTGAGTCATGAGCTCCCAAGGACAGGGAACCTGTATTTTAATCAGCTATGTTAGCTTGTGTCCAGAGTAATGTGACAGACACTGGGTCAACTGCTTGCAGACATCTTCCCTCTGACTCCTGAGAATAACCCATGAGATGGGTACCATTATGATTCCATTTTACAGCTGAAAAAATGGAGGCCCAGAGAGGAGAAATAACCTCCTTTAAGGCATGTTGCTAGTTATTCTTGAAGCCAGGATTTGAACTTTCTAAGACTCTAAACCAGAGGTCAGCAAACATTTTCTGTAAAGGGCCAAATACACAGTAAATTCTTTGAGTTTTGTAGATCACATGGTCCCTGTCATAACTACTCAACAGTGCTGTTGTAGTGTGAAAGCAGCTACAGACAATATACAAATGACCATGGCTGTGTTCCAATAAAACTTTATTTACAAAGACTGAGTTTGGCTTGTGGGCCATAATTTGCCACCCCCTGACCTAAACCATTCAAGAGGGAGTATAAATAAGTGATGAATAAATGAATGAGAGAAAACGAGTGAAACGTGTTTTCTCTCCTGGCTTTCTACATGACTTCAGCACAGAACACCAGAAACACTTGTGGGTGGGCAGGTGAGTGGATAAATCTCCTATTTGTTGTATCTACCAGGACTGGGTCTTACTAAGAAGTCTTAAGGCCCTCTATCTCCAGCAATGTCCCTTCTAAGTACTGGCTTTAGCTGTAACCCTAAATTCCGTGGAAGCATCAAACAAATTCCGCATGAATTTCCCAAAAGATGAATTTGGGGAAAAACCCCTTGGGCCCATCCCTAAATGAAACCAAATGACCCAGAAGCATCCGGAGACACCCACAACCATGTGAGGAAGTGAGGCTGCTGGAGGTGACCCAGAATTGATCTGCCAGGACCCTGGATGGGGTGACCCACATCTCTCTCTTGTTCCTGAAATGATGAGAAGCCAGCCTGACTGAAGCCTCATTCAGAGACCCTCTAACAGTGTAACGAAAGCTTGGCAGTCCCTTCTAGCAACACAGCCTTCTAGAAAATACTGGGAAAAGAGAGGAAGGGAGGAAGGCATGGGGAGAAAGGAAAAGAATGAGAGTGATTTGGTCCAATATGCAGAAGGAAACTGAGGCTCAGAGAAATGTGGTAAGAGCGCAGCATTCACCCAGCTGCATGTGGCACAGCTAGCGGAGACAGGGGCTGCCTCTCTTGAGGCCTCTATCATCCTTCCTGGGCCACCAAGCCAGACCTGCCTGAGCGGTGAGCAGATGACAGCTTCAGGATAGTGGGCTCACTGTGCCTCTGCTCCGAGGACCCTCCCTGGGATGGACCCTCAACCTCCAGCCTCAGGACGCCTGCCCTCACCTCTGTGACCCATGTCCCCACGAGCAGGATTCAGGACTTCTTCTCTAGGATCATGCAAGAAACAGGGCAGATGCCAGCTTCTTGTCACGTGTGCCAACACGGGTGGACGTTGTCTTTTTATTTATATTCTTCACTGAGCAGATTAGCTCAGCACCTGGAGTTCACCCCACCCTCTATGACAAATTGAGGGAGGAAAGGGGAAGGGTGGGCGGGCTATTTTTCATGGAGCCAGAATACCTGTGCTTTTCTGTACGTGTTTTATACAGCTCAACAACAAGTCTTCTGTGAAAAGACTCCATTGCTCTGGATCAGTAGGTATGGATCTACAGACACAGCCTACAGCAGGCTCACGGAATTGCTCTGTGACTTTTTCTCACGTGCACGTCCGCATCATTCAGCAGAGAGAGCCCATGTGTGCCAGGCGCAGGCCAGGCTTTGGGGATGCCACGGTAAGCATCCCTGCCAGTAGACTGAAAACCCATATGTCTGCATATACATATGTACTGTATTTCAAATATAGGCAGATGCTGTTGTTACGAATATAAATTTGTTGAAAAGCAAGATGAAATATTCTCAATATCACAATATCTTTATGGCATTTAATATATACTTTTGGATTGTAATGGTAAAGAATGCAGCCTTGGGAGTCAGAAAACCGGATTTCACAACTCACCTCTGCCTCTTACAGGCAGTGGGGCCCCACGCTAGAGAGCAAGTGAGTCTTTTGGAACCTCAATTTCCTCATCTGTGAAATAGGAATGAAAAACGAGGAATGGGAGGATGCCTGTAATCTGTCTAACCCAAGGTCTAGCATAGTAAGAGCTCAACAAATGTCAGGGCTTGCAGCTTCGAGGGCCTGCTGTGTGCCACAACTAAACAACATCCCTGTTCACATGGAATTTCCCTTCTAGTGGGGGAGACAGACAGAAAAGACAAATAAGTAAAATACACAGGACGTTAAACGATGATAAGTGTAAGTAAAAAAAATAAAGCAGACAGGAGTGGAAGGGGATGTTGGGTTTCAGCACCTGAAGACAGCACGGCCATGTGATTTCAGAGGAAAGTAGGCAGCAGCTTACCCAGACAACACTGGATGGAGAGGTACAAACGGACTGCAGACAACACTGGATGGAGACGTACAAACGGACTGCAGACAACACTGGATGGAGAGGTACAGGAAGGACTGCTTGATATTTCCCAGGGCAGACCACCCCTGCACCGAACGGAAGCCAGTGGGCAGTAACAAAGCTGGGACAAGCCTAACAAGCCCCTCATCACAGCAAGGGTAGGGATTTAAAGAGAAACCTGCTGCCTTTATAGAGACCACTGCAATGCACAAGTCCACCCAAAATCTCTTAAAGAGGCTTCTCCTGTGACTGGGAAAAAGAGAGAAGAAAGGCATCTGTCCCACAACATGGATTTGTGTGCTTTTTCTGGCCAGAAAACAAAAACAACATAAATCGTGTTTTCCTTTTTGTCACCTCAAAAGAAAGCTCCAAACAGGACTAGGGACAATCGGCTGTCCCGGGAATCCAGAGGGTCTCATTCTGCTTGGTCCTAAAGGCCTCATTTCACTTGGCGTCCCAGCTCTGAAAAGCCTCCATCCTCTTGGAGGCAGGCAGGATGTCATCTCAGACATAGAAACACCATAGTTTTCGAGGAAGCATATGCTGGCAGCCTCAGACGGTGTGTTTGAAATAAGAAGTGGGAAGCCCCTGGTTGTTCTTGTCCCAGATCTTATCCAGGGGCTGCAGGCTCATCTGAGGTCATCCAGGACACGTGACGAGGTGATTCAGCCTGTCCACGCACACGCCAGCTGCTCCTGCACAGACCTGGTGACCGCTTTCCAAGGAGGCTGGACAGGAGGGCCAGGAACATCTCTCCAGACCATGCAAGCTCTCGCTCACCACCTGGGGGGACCAGTGTGGATTCTCTATCACCACCATGAAATATCTGCTCAGTCACTTCAGGAAGCCAGGAAAGTTCTAGAATGTGCACTCAGGCCCCCTGCCTGGACCCCCATCGGGGCCCTGAGGCTCACCTGCTGGGTGACCTCCGGGGGCCACTGTACCTCTGGGAGCTTGGGTTTTGTCACTGGTAAAACGGGGATGAGAAGGGGTCCTGTGATGGTTATGATGATCTGCACTGCAGCCTGGGAAGCAAGGGGATTGCACACGGGACATGGACATGGAGGAATCACCCATCCATACACCCACAGGCATTCCATCTTTTGAAACTCCACCTGCCAAGCAACATTTACTTATAATAAGCAGAGGTGCTATTGAAAATATTTAATAGCCGATACAGCATAGGAACGAACCACTCAGACTGGACGCCAGTTGCAAAAGGCTGTCCAACCATCTAGGGGCATCTGCTGGACCTCACCCCATGGTAATGAGTCACGTATGTTCTCTTTCCATGTACAGAAGACCCTCGAACCCTGCCCCTTGGCATTTGGGATCGACACCTTATAACTGGTATTACTGAATCAAACCAAACACAGTTATCAAAAAAACAAAAACAAACCAACCAATCACATGGATTTTATCTCATGTAGCCTATTCTTTATGCTTTTCAAAATTGGGAAAACAGCTCACAGGTCCTGACAGACTTATTCACTTATGTGAATACCTAGAATTCTGGAACACCCCAGATTTGAATCCAGTGACCTCTCTTCTGAGTCCTCTACCTTCTCACCTCCTTTATCCTAGCTTATGCACCCACAAGATACCTCCTCATTCACTTTTCAAGCACTTGGATCAAGAAAAAATACAGTCTGGAATCCCTTTCCTTAAGGACCTTGCAGTTGAGTGCAGGAGTCAAATACGTCTACGGATTATTAGAATTCCGTGTATGGGGAAGGTGGAACTAATTCCACTGTAGGACCATTCAAGAAGCCGTTGGAGAGTATGTGACATTTGAGTTGAGTTTTGAAGGTGAATAGGACTTTATCAGGTAGAGAGACTGAGGTTGAGGGAGATGAGTCAGAAAGACTGGTTAGATCAAGATTATGAAGAGCCTGGAACGGCAGGCTGCAGTGCCTGGATTTTCAATGGACGACTGAGGGACCTGGAGGCTTACAGGGATTCATGTCCCCTAGCATAGGAGACACAGAGCAAGCTAATGTGTGTAAGCAAGCCTGGTAAAGAGTGACTCAGGGACAGACCCCAAGGATTGCTGCTGCTACATTTCTCTGCAACTAGGAGAGCGTTGAGTGACCAGCTCCTTCTGTAATCAGTGCTGCTACCATAACACTAACAACAAGCCATCGCCTCAAATAATGATGGCTCTCGGGGACACAGGCCAAGGCGTGATCTTTGCCACATCTGTAAAAAGCATTTCTAAACCTCAAGTTATCAGAATAGTGGTATATAAGTTGCTTTCTCCACTTCAGCACCCCATCCACAGGTTCCCAAACCCCATCTCTGAGGGAGCCTCGGTGATGAGGTCCCAAAGCCAGAAGGCAAGTAGCTGTTTAGACCCAAGCACACCCCAAATCCTCTCTGGAAAAAGACAGGAGCACAAATAGATGGCAACATGACAAATCACAGATGTCAGCAAGAGGGTGCAATGTCGTCTGAGAATGAGAATGCCATTCGTTTGTCTGCTGGGTCACTCACTCACTCAACAAACACTCACTGGTAGCACCCTGTGTGCTGTCCTGTCCCCCAGGAGCTCATGAGAATGGGGGTATGACTAGCACAGGACAGGACAGGTACTATGAGAGGGGCATTGACTTTCCCAGGGCGATGAAGAAGAAAACAGCTTCGAACTGTGCTCACAGTTAAACCTTGAGAAATGGGTAGAAGTTTGTGAGGCTAAAGAGATGGAAAGGAATTGGGGCAGAAGGGAAAATGTGTCTGGGGAATGGTGGGGGAAGGGTTGTCTGCAGCTTGGCATGCACATGTGAGACGGTTGGGCAATGAGACGGGTGAGCCAGGCTGGGCTGGGCTGGGCAGGCCCAGCTGCAGTGGGGGCTCTGTCCTGTGACTTCAGCCAGGAGATCTGGATGCAGGGGGAGGGCAGGGGGGATCCTCCTCCAGCCGAGCCTCGTGCACATGCAAAGCAACTTCTAAGGCCCCAGGAAGAACACTGAACCAAGAGGTGCTGCATCAAGAGGAGGCTCCATCCTCAAGTTCTGTGGTTTGACATGAACTTCTGTGCAAAATGCGATAAATTTGTACTGATACATGCTACAACGTGGAGGAACCCTGAAAACATGATGCCAAATGGAAGAAACCAGACATGAAAGGCCTCACAGTGTAATCATTGCATTAACATGGAGCATTCAGAGCAGGCAAATCCACAGAGACAGAAAGCAGATGGGCAGCTGTCAAGGGCTGGGGGAGGGAAACAGGGAGTGATGGCTGACAAGCTTGGGCTTCCTTTTTTTTTTTTTTTCCTTTTTGTCTTTTTTCGTGACCGGCAACGGA
>NW_007727093.1:617476-624293 GCF_000696425.1 Galeopterus variegatus
CTTTTTTCGTGACCGGCAACGGATCGCAGTCCTCGGTGCTGCTCGCGCACCTCGCTCAGCCAGTGAGCGGCCGGTCTGTATGTGGGATCCGAATCCTCGGCGGGAGCGCAGTCGCGCTCCAAGCGGCGCACTGTAGCAGTGTGCTCAGCCAGTGAGCGGCCGGTCTGTATGTGGGATCCGAACCCTCGGCGGGAGCGCAGTCGCACTCCAAGCGGCGCACTGTAGCAGTGAGCCACCGGGCCGGCCTTGGGGCTTCCTTTTGAGGTGATGAGAATATTTTGGAACTGGACAGAGGTGATGCTGGTTGCACAATACTGTGAATGTACAAAATGCCACTGAACTGTATACTTTAAAATGGTTTTTATGTTATAAGAATCTCACCTCCATTTTTAAAAAATACAAAATGAATTCTAAGAATTTTACGAACTCAAGGGTGATGATAAAGAGGTTGTTGAAAGCCTCTGCCCTTCCTTCACGGAGCCCTGGACAATCAGAGAACTCCCCTGTGTGGTGTCCAAGCCCAACAGTTTTTACCCGCAGCCACCCGAAGTGCAGCCTCGGAGAGAAGCATCCCTTCACAGGACAGACAGACAGAAGGAAAGTACCAGGGCCTCAGGGGACTCCTTCAAAGGCCAATTCAAGAGCAGAAGGTCATCTTCTGGCACCTAATCAGGTGCTGATAACTCAGATGACGGATGACGCTGGACTAGTCCACACAAGACGAAATGCAGTTTGCTTCCAGGAGTGCTGGTCTCCCTCGTGGGATGGACCAAGGCATGTGCCTTTGCGTGTGACTGTGATCGATCTGTGTTGACACTTGCTCTTAACACCAGATCATGGCCTCATCAGTGTCTGCAGAAAACTCTGTGACCACTCCAGGTAAAAGAGGGTCATTCTGACAGAGAGAAGGATGACTGTATACATGTACACACACACACAAACACTGCCTTACACTCGGCCTGAAGTAAATTATCTAAAAACCGGATGAAGAGCATGCTCCCTGAGCTTCAGACTTCGTTTATTTGTTCATCAAATACTGACTGAAGTGCTTCCTGTGTGACACGAAAGTACTTCCAGCACGTTCCAGGTGTTGGGGACACATCGTTAAACAGAACAGACACTGCTCCTGGAGGTCATAGTGCTTTCTTTCTAGGCTTCCACCCTGGTGACTGCTCCACAAGCGGAAGCCCCCGCCTTGTCCCGGCACCTCTCCTTGCCGTCTTCCCAGGGCTTGTCCATGGCGACCACATCCCCTGGCCAGCCACACTCACACCTGGCTTCTCCCTTGTATTCAACGCCCCCCAGCCGTGATTTAGCGCGTCACCAGGGTCAGATCCGGCTATTTCTTGCCCCTTTGATTCACCCACACCTTTTCTCTGTCCTCTGTTCTAGCTCTACCTCTTCTCATTTTTCTTCTGGAATATTGCAAACGCTTCCCGACAGGATTTCCTGCTTCCAGTCTTACCCTCTACACCTGTCTCTACCCTAAACCTTGTCACCAGAGGTTTCCTCCTGAAACACAACTCAATTGTGTTGTTCCTCTGCTCAAGACTTCCAATGGTCCTGCTTTGCCTACAGAGAACAATCCAGCCCCTTGGCCTTGTATTCAATGACTTCTGTAAGGTTTTTCAGATGCTCTGGTCTTTCCTAGAGCTCATTTGGGAAGGGGTATCTGTAGAGACAGAGAGGAGAGAGCAGTTTGGGTCCAGAGGAAACAAAACGTACCCCCAATAAGCCTCAACTGGGGGTAGGAGACAGTGAAAAGGAGATAACGAGATATAGGTCTTCTGCGGGGACTTGGCTGCTCCCTCCAGCCCTGCCTGAAACACTGACAACTTTCATTGAGTGCTAGTTCCTCTCTCTGCCCAGGGACAAGTATTCCCAATGACTTATTTTTAAATAGCAAAATTGGGCACTGATTGAGAAAGAGTTCCGATTTAGCCTAAGACAGTTGCTCAACAAATAATAAGAATAGATTGGTGACTGATTCCATCCAGGGTTAAAGAACAGAGCTTCCTTTGCTGCCGTTGGGACCACAGCTGTATGAGAGACCCGCAGCCCTGACCTCGGGAAAGTACTGGTAACACGGGTAGGGGGCGGGGGTACACTCGTACAGACACAAGGCCCAAGACTTTCCCACTGCTGCCACCATCAATGGGCAGACAAAGGGGCCAGGGAGCCCAGAAGTTGGCAGGAACCCATTTGCAGCCCCAGGAACAATTCCCTCTTTCACTGCCTGGTCAAGAGGCTGAGGTCAGAGGCAATGCCAGCCAGAGCTTACCCTCTGAGTGCCAAGGCCTGTTAGAAAAATTTTAATAACTTTAGATAGAAATGCCCCTTCTTTCCTTGCTTTGAACAGGCCACATGGAGTATCCTTTGCCCTTTTCTTGCAAACACAAGAGCTTGTCACTCAGCGCATCCGTTACTGCACACTGCCACCATCAGGAGCTCCTGGAGCAGTGGAGGGTGGCTGGCCCCCAGATGCAATGTCGTCAACTGCGGAGCATTTTGTATCTTTGTTTACTTTCCATCGTTTTCCACTTTCCCCACAGACATCAGGCTGTCGGGTACTCCTGCTCCACGAACATAGCATGGCTGTCCACCAAAGTCCCTGTGCCTTGTCCTAATATGCTGCTTCCAATTTCATGGTCTCGGAAACCCACGTAATACACTTGTCAGGACTGTACCCCATGTGGGACTGAAGGAGTGAAACCTGCGAGCTCAGAGCGTGGCAGTGACCAGAACTGTGGGCACTTTCTGGGGTCCTGGGCTGTGTTTGGAATTGGTGTGCTTGCTGGAAAGCGGCCTCAGAATAAGTGGGGTGTTCCTCTGTCTACCAGGAACAAGGTCCCTTGCTGACTCAAACCTCAGCGTTCCTTGCAACCAAAAAACCGTCCCACTGAACAGCAGGGAACAATTAAAGGCCACTACCGCCTCTCAGGGCAGGCCTTTGATTCCAAGAGGAACGCTTCTCAGTCACCACCCTTCCACCCTGCCTGCCCTTCTCAAGCCCAGTCTGATAAGTGGCTTTTAAAAGCATCAACCAGACGCTGTGAGGCTCAAAGACAGGGGACGAACTGGCAAGCTGGCAAACAAACGTTCTAGGGAGGAATTCCTGGGACACTGGGCTGAGCACTGGGTGTTGGGACATGTGGGAAGAGGCCCCCCTGGGAGGAGGCAAACAACAGGATGAACTAAAGAGCTCCTGGGATCAGACTCCTGGGTTCCAATCCCAGCTCTGCCTCTTGGGAGTTGCTTAATGTGAAGCAAGTGGTCCTGTCACTCCGTGCCTCGGTTTCCCTATCTGTATCTACCTCAGGGTGCTACTTTGAGAATTCAAGAAGACACTGTTCCTAAAATACTAAACTCAGCAATTCCCCTCCTGGGCATATACCCAAAAGAATTTAAAACAGGGACTCAAATCTTTGTACAAGAATGTTCATGGCTGCTCATTCACAGAGGCCAAGAGGTGGGAACAACCCAAATGCCCATCAGCAGACAAATGAATAAAAAATATGGTATATACAGACAACGGAATACCATTTGGTCATAAAAAGGGATGAAATGCTGATGCTGCTGCAACACAGATGAACCTTGAAAACATGACGCCAAGCGAAAGAAGCCGGTCCCAAGAGGCCACGTATGTATGATTCTGTGCCTGTGAAGTGTCCAGAATGGGTAAACCCACAGACACAGAACACAGACTGGTGGCTGCCCGGGGATGGAAAAAGGGAGCAGAGAGGGCAGTGCCTGCCAGTGGGTCTGGGGTCTCCTTTTGGGGTGGTGCAAGTGTTTTGGAACTAGACAGAGATGGCAGCTGCACAACATTACAAATGTACCAAATGCCACTGAACTGTTCACTTTAAAATGGGCAATTTCTTATGAGGTAAATTTTACCTCCATTCAAAAACAAACAAAATAATCCTTAGCCCAGTGCCCTGCATGTAGCTGACAGTGTCACGGACAGTGTCACGGACAGGCTGTTCAGCCGGGACACCCTGGCACCTCCCCCCTTCCCTGATTCCTGGTCTGTCCCTCGGATGGGCCTGGTCACAGCTCTGCCCTCCTGGGACAGCTGCAAAGGTGCAGACGGGGTGTGGGAGCTGTGGAGCAGGTGTGCTCCAGGCAGGGGAGGCCCTGAGGAGGCCCTTCCTCTCTCCCTTCCCCCAACCTAAGGGGGAACGGACTTTCAGGAGCCCAGAGACGCTGATCAGTTCTACTAGAAACATGCTCTTCTGAAAGACAACCTGAGCCATACCTATCATTCCTAGTTTAACATTTTATGAACCTGTCGTGTCATTTATTTTTTTAAAGTGGCAGGACTCTCTTTTCAAGTGAACTCTTTGCCTGGACTCCAGATAGGTAACACACGAGGCAAGGTGGCGACACTGAGGGGCAGGTGGCCAGGCCGTGCCCCTCCACCCCTCCCCACGCCTGCTCTGGTTCAGGAACAGTCTCTCCAAGCCCACACTTCCTTCCATCTCCCTACAGGGCAACCCAGAACTGGCCCAGCAGGTTTCTGCAGTTTTCCTTCAAGAAAGAGGATCGGGGTGAGCCATTTCACCGCAGGACAGGACTGCTTTCTGGTTAGAAATTGGCTTCGAGTCTGGAGGGCTGCCATGGGGTGTCGACACTGCCCGAGGAAGCAGGTGGTGCCATCCCCATCCCCCTGCAGTGGCAGGGTGGCTCCAGGGCAGCAGGTGGCTTCAGCTGGAAGCTCACCTGCAATGGCACTTCACTGCAGCCAGTGTGGGGAGGGAGCAGGTGTTAGCTGCTTCCATGTCATGGTCCCCAGAGAGGGGCACAGAGGATGTGTGCACAGTCTTTTGTGACATCTCCCATGTGGAAAAGCCCATGGTGTCCTTAACTGGCCAGGACGAATATTCTGCACATCATCCCAGCTCGTGAAGATTTCATAGTTTCTGGGCTGAAGGTACCAGGGCAAGGAGTGGGAAATTCACAGAGACAGCTCTCTTCAGTGTGGGTTCCAAGACCAGAGAGTTTTTGGACCAGGAAGGAAGGGAGGAAGGGAGGGAGGTGGGAGGGAGGGAGGGAGGAAAGAAGGGAGTCCCACAGGCAAATACATTAGAAGAACTCTCTGTTATTTCCCTCACTGAGGTTTACAGTTCACAGTAACATACATTGAATGCTCTGAGAAGTCCTGTAACCAAAAAAACCTGTTATACCATTTCTACATCTACATCGGAGAGCCTTTGCTTTTTTTGTTTGTTTTGTTGGTTTTTTTACTTTTTGATAGCATACCTATTAACATCATAGAACAAAACTATTTTAGGAAATACCAGACTAAGATATTCCTTGGGGAGGAGATGGAGATGAGGGTGGCAGTCTCTTTCTTTGGGAAGAATAAGAAATCCTTCTCAAGTGCAATGAAAAGCTTACTGCCCATCTTAAGGAACTCTGACAGTGCCACCTTAAGGGTGCCTTCAGGGTGGCATTTGAGGCCCCTGAAGGGTCTGGTCTCTCAGTCTCACCTCCAGCCACTCTCCCCTCCCTGCATAGGTGAGGACTTGACTGGCCTGCTGGCATTCAGCACTCAGTATCCATCCTGCCTCCATCAACATCCCTTCAACCTCCAAAGAAAGCTGAGTAACAATCATCTAAGCTAGACAGGCAGGGGAAAGTTCTCAGACATAAGAAAAATTACATCCTTATTTCCCAAAAGTGGTAAGAGAAAGAAGTGGTGTGGTGGCGATGCAGGGATCAGGGGGACAGGGCATGGAGATTAAAAGTGAGTTCAGTGTGATGGTGTCCACTTCACAGATGAGAAAACAGAGGCAGATACCCCGACTCAGCACTCTTTTGGGATTTCCCACTCTTGAGCTGCCCGGCCCCTGAATGGAACCTGCAAGCGTCTTGGCAGGGAGGACTGAAGGACTCATGCTAAGTCCATCTTGGTGCTCCACAAAGAATCCATCAAGTGGTTTCTCCTCTTTCTTCCCTGCACTCACATAACTCCAAAACACTCTTGTTTTCCAAGCCAAATTTTGTGGCCCATTAGTCCCAGGATGGGGGTTGAGCACTTACAGTACTCCCCTGTCCTTCCTTTCTGAAGACAGGCATGACCTGGACATTGCATGAACTACGTGAAGGTTACACACCATGAGAGACCCAACACTAACAGGGCTCAAGGTTGGGACTGACATTGACTTGGATGAGATTAAGGGATGCTAAATCCAGTAGTACAAAGTCCCCAGGGAGAGCAGGAAGAGACGTTACATGCAGTGTCTTTCACTTTTAATTATCATTTTAATTAAATCATGATGATGGTTGTGATGATGATGACAGTGATAATAAGATGGTGGTAATGATTGTAATGGCGGTGGTGATGTTAATGATGGTGGTGATGTGAGGGTGGTAATGGTGATGGTGGTGATGGTGGTGATGGTGATGATGGTGATGATGGTGGTGATGGTGGTGATGGTGGTGGTGGTGATGATGGTGGTGATGGTGATGATGATGGTGGTGATGGTGATGGTGGTGATGGTGGTGATGGTGATGATGGTGGTGGTGATGGTGGTGATGGTGATGATGGTGGTGGTGATGGTGGTGATGGTGGTGATGGTGATGGTGGTGATGGTGATGATGGTGGTGGTGGTGGTGATGGTGATGATGGTGGTGATGGTGGTGGTGGTGATGATGGTGGTGATGGTGATGATGATGGTGGTGATGGTGATGATGATGGTGGTGATGGTGATGGTGGTGGTGGTGGTGGTGGTGGTGGTGGTGGTGATGGTGATGATGGTGGTGATGGTGATGATGATGGTGGTGATGGTGATGATGATGGTGGTGATGGTGA
>NW_007727093.1:625235-667819 GCF_000696425.1 Galeopterus variegatus
TGATGGTGGTGATGGTGGTGGTGGTGGTGGTGGTGATGGTGATGATGATGGTGATGGTGATGGTGATGGTGGTGATGGTGGTGGTGGTGGTGGTGGTGATGGTGATGATGATGGTGATGGTGATGGTGATGGTGGTGATGGTGGTGGTGGTGGTGGTGGTGATGGTGATGATGATGGTGATGGTGATGGTGATGGTGGTGATGGTGGTGGTGGTGGTGGTGGTGATGGTGATGATGATGGTGATGGTGATGGTGATGGTGGTGATGGTGGTGGTGGTGGTGGTGGTGATGGTGATGATGATGGTGATGGTGATGGTGATGGTGGTGATGGTGGTGGTGGTGGTGGTGGTGATGGTGATGATGATGGTGATGGTGATGGTGATGGTGATGGTGATGGTGGTTGATGGAGTTTGGATGTGTTGTCCCTTCCAAAACTCATGTGGAAATCTGATCCCCAATGTGGCAGTGTTGGAAAGTGATTGAGTCATGGGGGCAGATCCCTCATGAATGGATTAATGCTCTCCCGGGGGGGCGGGGGTAGTGAGTGAGTTCTCACTCTATCAGTTCCCACGAGAGCTTGTTGTTTATAGGACCCTGCTACCTCCTCTCTGTGTCTCTCTTGCTTCCTCTCACCATGTGATCTGCTTGTACCTGCCGCTGCCTGCCACTTTCCGCCATGAGTAGAAGCAGCCTGAGGCCCATGCCAGATGTAGCTGTCCCAGAATCATAAGCCAAATCAACCTCTGTTCTTTATATATTACCCAGTCTCAGGTAATTTTGTTATAGCAACACAAAATGGACTAATACAGTGATGGTAGTAGTGGCGGTGGTGGTGGTGGTGGTGGCGGCGATGGCGATGATGGCAGTGGCGGTGGCGGTGGCAGTGGTGATGATCAGGGTAGTGATGATGATGGTGGTGGTGATGATGATGATGATGGTGATGGTGGTGGTGGTGGTGGTGGTGGTGGTGGTGGTGGTGGTGGTGGTGGTGGTGGTGGTGGTGGTGGTGGTGGTGGTGGTGGTGGTGGTGGTGGTGGTGGTGGTGGTGGTGGTGGTGGTGGTGGTGGTGGTGGTGGTGGTGGTGGTGGTGGTGGTGGTGGTGGTGGTGGTGGTGGTGGTGGTGGTGGTGGTGGTGGTGGTGGTGGTGGTGGTGGTGGTGGTGGTGGTGGTGGTGGTGGTGGTGGTGGTGGTGGTGGTGGTGGTGGTGGTGGTGGTGGTGGTGGTGGTGGTGGTGGTGGTGGTGGTGGTGGTGGTGGTGGTGGTGGTGGTGGTGGTGGTGGTGGTGGTGGTGGTGGTGGTGGTGGTGGTGGTGGTGGTGGTGGTGGTGGTGGTGGTGGTGGTGGTGGTGGTGGTGGTGGTGGTGGTGGTGGTGGTGGTGGTGGTGGTGGTGGTGGTGGTGGTGGTGGTGGTGGTGGTGGTGGTGGTGGTGGTGGTGGTGGTGGTGGTGGTGGTGGTGGTGATGGTGGTGGTGGATGGTGGTGGTGGATGGTGGTGGTGGTGGATGGTGGTGGTGGTGGATGGTGGTGGTGGTGGATGGTGGTGGTGGTGGATGGTGGTGGTGGTGGATGGTGGTGGTGGTGGATGGTGGTGGTGGTGGATGGTGGTGGTGGTGGATGGTGGTGGTGGTGGATGGTGGTGGTGGTGGATGGTGGTGGTGGTGGATGGTGGTGGTGGTGGATGGTGGTGGTGGTGGATGGTGGTGGTGGTGGATGGTGGTGGTGGTGGATGGTGGTGGTGGTGGATGGTGGTGGTGGTGGATGGTGGTGGTGGTGGATGGTGGTGGTGGTGGATGGTGGTGGTGGTGGATGGTGGTGGTGGTGGATGGTGGTGGTGGTGGATGGTGGTGGTGGATGGTGGTGAATACAGCAGCCACCACTGTGGCCAAGCACCTCCAGAACTTCATAGAATTTAATCCCTGCTATGACACTTGCATTTTACAGATGAGAACGCCAAGGCTTAGAGAGGTAATGAAACATGTCAAAGCCACACAGCAGCTGGTAAGTCCTGGGAGTGGGATCCACAACTGGATCTAACTCTAGATATGCACTCTCTCAACCACTGTTCTGTGCTAGGCTCAGGTCACATCATTCCACAGCACACTGCAGTGGTTAAGACGCCAGCTCTGGTAACACGGTACTTAACTTCGAATCCTGGCTCTGCCTCTCACTGGCTGTGTGTCCTTGAGCAACCTACCGCATCTCTCTGTGCCTTGATTTTCTCGTCTGTAAAATGGACATAACGCTGTATTTCATCAATTCAAAGATGCACAGTTGAACGTGCCTTAAAACTGATGTGATAATAAAGCTCTGGGGGTATATAGGAGAATGGGTTATCTTACAAGCAATCTCAGATCTGATGACAAATGGTAGTGCCTGCTTCAAGGGTTGCTGCAGAGATTAGATTAGATAATATATACTGAGTGTTTAAAATAGCACCAGGCACTAAGCATTTACAAGAACTCGCTTTTATTTTGAAAAGTTTTAGAATTTAGCCAGTCTACAAAATTTATTCAAGTGTTCGCCAAGGGATCAAAAAGGTCAGACTTTGAGCCACACACTGAGCCCCAAGAGACTGTCACTGATCACTGTCCACACACACCCCATAAGACCTGAAGCTCATGCAGCCAGGAAGGGTCAGAGGCAGGACTTGAACTCAGACCTCCTGACCACCCAAAACACCCAAGGCCTTGTGTGGTGGTGTCTCTGGCTCAGGACTTCACTGCTCTCAGGCTGGCAGTAATTCAAGCATCCCCAGGGGAACCACAGAGGTACAAGAGGAGCAGGGATGAGTTGTCCTCAGGGACCCTCTTGGTGTTTACTCTTCACTAATGGATAAAGTCTATCTCCTGTGGGATGCTCCTTCCTGGGGCCCAGATCATCACTCTGGAGACCCACCAGCTCAGAACTTGGGGAAATGTTTTCTGTGCCCTGCTCCAAGCCTGCTAGAAAAGGTGGGCCAGCAACAGCTTTGGAGCTGTCTCCACAAGTGGCATGGGGGCTGAGGCAGAGGGGTCACTGCAAGGTCAATTCAGTCCAAATTGGCTTCTCAGAAATGTTCTGAGCTGCCAAAACTCAGTGGAAGCCCTGGGTACCCCCATTCCACCACTGTGTGACCTAGGCTCAAGTGTCCCACTTCTCTGTGCCTCAGTTTCCTCCTCTATAAAATGGGGATAAATGAGGAAAAGGTCCAGCAGAGCTGAGCAGTCAAGATGTGTGACTTCACCGAGGACCAGACTGCAGAATTCAAGGAGGCCTTCCAGCTGTTTGACTGAACAGGTGATGGCAAGATCCTATATAGCCAATGTGGGAACGTGATGAGGGCCCTGGGCCAGAACCCCACCAACGCCGTGGTGCCCAAGGTCCTGGAGAACCCCAAGAGTGATGAGATGAATGTGAAGGTACTGGACTTTGAGCACTTCTTGCCTATGCTGCAGACTGTGGCCAAGAACAAGGACCAGGGCACCTATGAGGATTATGTTGAAGGCCTTCGGGTGTTTTACAAAGAAGGGAACGGCACTGTAATGGGCACTGAAATCTGGCATGTCCTTGTCATGGTGGGTGAGAAGATGACAGAGGAAGAAGTGGAGATGCTGGTGGAAGGGCACAAGGATAGCGATGGTTGTATCAACTACGAAGAGCTCGTCCACATGGTGCTGCATGGCTGAGGACGTTCCCAGTATCCCCATAGCCCCATGCCTTTCCCTGTGTGAGACTTTTTGCATCTAGCCCCAGAGGCCTCCTAGGCCATCTTGTCACAGCACCTCTCCCATCTTGTCTTTCCTGAATGATGTTTGCTGTCATCATTCACCAAATAAACTTGCTCTTTGTGCACCCCCCCCAAAAAAAAGCTTTCCTGAATGATGTTTGCTGTCATCATTCACCAAATAAACTTGCTCTTTGTGCACCCCCCAAAAAAGGGGGGGCAATAGCAGTAATGGTCTCTCATACGTTTACTGTGAAGGTTAAGTGAGTAGCAAGTGTTCAGTTAATCTCAGCTATCCCATTACAAGGCACCTCTCCTTAAGTGCACTCTGGTGGCAGCACAGGGTAGACCTCTTAGAAGTGATTATCTTCACCATCAAATGGAGCAATAAATACCCCCTCTCAGGATAAGATGAGATAGAAATGAGCAAGATCTCCCTACATGAAAATGCCCTACACAAATGTTTCTCCCACAGCCACTTAATGGGCACCTACTGTGCACAGGGTCCTGGGATCTGCGTGGGACAACACCTAGTCCACGTGATCTCAGAGTCGTCCATTCTAACACTCAGTATTAGGGGGATTAGCATTGACCAAGCTAACATGGTAATAAGTAATAAGTAGTGTGATCTACTTATCCATGTGTCTGTCTCCCTTGCTGGTCTATGACCCCCGAGAGCAGGGACAGTGACCTGTCCCCAGAGGCCACCGCTATATCCTCAGCACCAGCAGAACATCTGTCACATCAAACCTGCTCCTAGGTGGGTGAAAAAAATTGAGCAAGGGTGGAGGAATATATTTCAGGCCAAAATCAAAGCCTCTTGTTTACAAAACCACCCACAATCTTTCCCTCCCTCTTTTCTTTAGTAACTGACTAAATTTCCAAATTTGTCCATTACTAAAGCCTCCAAGAACTCCCCAGTTTTCACTCAACAACCATCTTTCCTGGATGGGTTCTGCGACACCATGGGCCCAGGGCAGGCTGTGCCAGGCTAAGCTCTCAGGCTTCACCCAGTCTGGCTAAACCACCAGCACCAGGGGCCAAACCTGGCACACCCACCACATCCTCCTGCCAGACAGTGGGAGGACTTCCAGGCTGCAAGGCTGTTAGTGCGAGGCACCAGGCTGCCCCACAATGGGCCTACAGGCGACAGGCAGGGTTGGGGAGGGTGTCGAGGGAGGGCAGTCTGGATGGGGGGCCATGGGGTTATCAGGAGACCTCCAGAGGAAGGCAAATTCACAGCCTGCAGCAGGACACTGAGGAAGGGGGACGTAAGGCAGGTGGGCTCCCTGGGCTCTTGGCTGGGCATCTCTTGGAACAGCACTGCCCAATAGATCTTTCTAGGATGACAGAACTGCTCTACATCTGTACTTACACATACAGTAGCCACATGTGGCTACCGAGCACTTGAAACATGGCTAGTGCAACTAAGGACTGTGTTCTTTTTTTTTTTTTTTTTGTCTTTTTGTCTTTTTCCGTGTCCGGCAACGGATCGCAACCCTCAGTGTTGCCCCCGTACCGGACCGGGGACCGGCAACGGGATCACAACCCTCGGTGTTGCCCCCGCGCCTCGCTCAGCCAGTGAGCGGGAACCGGTCTGTATGTGGGATCCGAACCCTCGGGCGGGAGCGCCGCAGCGCTTCCCAAGCGGCGCACTATCCAGTGCGCCACCAGGCCGGCCCAGGACTGTGTTCTTAAGCTTAGTTAATTTTAAGGTAAAACAGCCACATGTGGCTAGTAGCACCGGTACTACAGCACAGGAATAGACTCTAGAGGATTTGGGGTGAAACTACACCCCAGAAAGTCAGCAGAGAATGCAGGGCAGGTGAAGCAAAGCTGGTGAGATTCCTGCTCAGACATTTTCTCTGTTCAAGAGGGCTCAGAACACTAACAGTTCACATGCACAACTGCGCTAAGCACTTTACATACATTAACTCACTTAACTGGCACATATACTCATACATTACACACATACATTACATTACACACACCACACAACCACCCAGGGAGGTAAGTATGATTACAAGCCCATTTTACAGATGAGGAGACTGAGGTTTGGAAAGCTTTTCTCTCGGTGACACCCTCGTGTTTGTGTTGTCACCCTGCTGGTTGATCCTACCTCCCTCCTACCTCCCACCCAGGACCCCCTACCCACAAAGTTATGTTCAATCAAATTAACAGATATACTGTACTAACTAAAAAAAAACCAAAAACACTACCAGGCCTCTTCAATTATGGAATTTGAGCCTGTGTCCTCAACCTTTTCCCCAAGCCAAAGGTCAGATCCCTCTCCACTCCTTGAAACCTTGGATGTCCCTTCCTTTTTAAAAGAGTTCTCGTCCTATGGCTTCATCTGAAATCCTGGCGGTTCCTATTTAGTGAAAAGACACATTTTTACTTCACTGTTATGGCTTTGGTGATAGGGGCCAGGGGTCATTTCATTTTCTTATCTTACATTTATATTTCTCTCTCAATCTGAAACTCACTGATAATCCAAGAAACTTGGATGCGAGGTACAGTTACCAATCATGCTGGTCTGTCTGAGACTTGTAGGGTGATCCTGGGAAGTGGGACTCTCACTGCTAATGCCGGGAAGTCCCAGCCAAGTTGGGACAGATCGGTCACCAGCCTTGACTGTGAGAGGCATGTCAGTGCCCACGAGAAGCATCAGGTCGATTTCATACCCATCATAGTGTCCTCAGCCACCGCCGATTCTAGGGTTGTGGGCCAACAGGCAAGGAGGGCCACCAAGAAAGGAACCTGGATCTCAAATAAGACCAAATGGGGTTTGAGATCCCAACTCAACCATGTGCAGCTGGGCACCCCAAGCAAGTAGCTTCTCAGAGCCTCTTTCCTCGTCTGTAAAATAAGGACGGAGAGGCCCACCTGCCAGGGCTGCTGTGGGAAAAACAAAGAATAAAAGAGCCCACACACAGTTGGTGCCAAGAACACTGGCTCCTGCCCCCTCGCTGTTGCTGCTATTAAGGACCAGAAGCAGACCAGGTAACGTTTCTGAATAATTGCCAAGAAGAACCCAAAATGTCTCATTTAATTAGCATTCTCCACCCTCGCCCTACCCCCCCAGAAATCTGCAAGGGAGGAGATGGCTCTTTCCAAGACTGACCCCATTCATAGAAAGAGCATGAGGGACAATTGCTGCTCCTGGAAGGTTAAGGGTAAACACCACACCAAAGCTCCATGCTGATTCTGGAGACAGAGATGGGAACGGGAGTCTGAGGCAGCTGCCAGAAATCACCACTCAAGATCCAAGAAGAGATGGTGAGCCCAAGGTCTCTGAAGCCTTGGGAAGAACATGCATAAAAGCCCCAGGCACAGAAGAAGGGAAATGGGCCCAAGGACCAGACAGACACTACATCAAAGTCATCCTGGGCTGGTTCCAGGGTTGGGGCCAAGGACGTCGTGGTGAGTGAGTCCACCAAGGGTCTAAGAGTATAACTCCCTGCACGGACGCCCTTCCTCCAGCAAGACTGAGGCTGAGGGGCTGGGCTGGTGAAGGGCTGGAGGCGGGTGGGGGACTGGAATTGGGTTGGAGAGAACCAGATAAGAGACAACTTGAGCACAGGCTGACTCCTGTTAGTGCAAGAAGAGGCAGTGAGTCTTCCTTGGCATCTAGGGAGAGAGGCTCCTGACGTGGAGGCTGGGTGGGTACACACAGTTGGACTGCTGGGGCACACACCCAGCCCACACTGTGCTAAGCTATGCGTTGTGGCTCACCAAGTCATTTGCACCAAGAGGCCATGTGAGCCCACACCTCTTTGGATGGCTTTTTTTACTTTAATCAATTTTGTTTTTTAGATCAGTTTCAGATTTACAGAAAATCTGAGAACATAGTAGAGAGAGTTCCCATATAGGGATCCTACACCCAGTTTCCCCTACTATTTATGTCCTACGTAAGTATAGTACACTAGTATAGTTACAACTAGTGAAATAATATGAATACTTTATTACAACTAAAGTCCACGTTTTATTCACATTTCCTAGGTTTTCCCACACGTCTCTCTTCTGTTCCAGGATCCCACACTGCATTTAGTCATCAGGTCTCCTTAGGCTCCTCTTGGCTTTGACGGTTTCTCAGACTTTCCTTGTTTTTGATGACCTTGACAGTTTTGAGGAGAACTGGTCAGATATTTTATAGAATGACCCCCCTCCATTGGGATTTGTTCCTCTCCCGATGAAACTGGGGTTGTGGGTTACTGGGAGGAAGACACCAAAGGAGTGTCCTTCTCACGTCCTATCATGGGTCCGTACCATCAGCATGACATCACTGTTGGCACTGACCTTGATCACTTGGCCAAGGTCGTGTCTGTCAGGTTTTTCCACTGTAGAGCTATTCCTTTTTCCCCTTCCCAAACTGTCCTCTTTGGAAGGACATCATTATGGGAAGGCCTTCTTAGGTGTGGCCATACTATTCCTACCTCTTGACTGAACCAAAATGCCCCAAAGCTGTGTTCAGAGGTCCACTGGACAGCGGGAGAAGCTCAGCCTCTGAAGGGAGACGCTCTGTCCCTTTGTTTGGGTGACAGGAGCATTTCCACATCTGCTTTGGCGCCCACCCAAGAAGAACGGTAAGAACCATGCTGCAGGGTGGTTGCACAGACCACAGGTCACCCTGTGAAGCGCCTGGCACACAGAAGGGCTCAGGAAACGGAGTTCCTGATTCCTGGTGGCCCTGGACACTTGAAGGGAGGATGAAAGGGGACTGGGCACCAGGGGCCTCCTGATACAGAGAGACAGCCTCTCCTTTCCTCGCCGCATTTTCAGAGAACCCTGTTCAGGCAGGATGATCACCAGGCCCTCAGGGGGTCAACCTGGAGAACGTCCCAGAGAGTGCAGGGTGAGGTCCCCAGCACAGGGCCAGACTAGCCCAGGCCTTTTGGCCTTGGCCTTTTCAAGACCAACCTTCCCGTTGCCTGTGAGGAGGCCACTGTTAGTGCATTTTCCAGGTAAGGAAACTGAGGCTCACAACTAGGCAGTTCTGCCCAAGGCCACCCACTGAGCAACAGAGGGTCAGCTCAACCCCAGGCCTTGACGACAGTTGGACATGCAGCACCTGGTCACTTCCTCCAAACTGACAACGCGGGGCACTAGGATGCACTGTCAGAAGGAACGCAGCTCGTCACACACCTGAGCATTGAACTTGGGCCTTCTCCTCACCCTCACTGACCACGCAAGTGCAGACTTCTAACATGATGAGAAATTACAGATACCCTTGGCTCAAATCACAGCAGGTGAGGGTCTGGCCAAGCCGCTCTGCAGAAGGGCTTGGTGGTGAGGCCATTCTCCCTCTGCTGATTCTCTAAGGGAGAGGGAAAAAGGAAGATTCCAGCACAGGCCTGGTGCCCAGCATGTCCTGGATGAACAGATGCTGAAGGACTGAAGGAGTGAGGGCCAACGCTGAAAGAATGAACAAAAGAAAAACTGCATGTACACGAACACGCACACAGACCTGCCATGGGCAGGCACTTGACACATAATTGCCCATTTAATTAACCTCACAGCCACTCTGTAAAGTAGATATTACTCCCATTTTACAGATGAGGACACTGAGTCTCAAAGAGATTAAGTAACCTCACCCAGGTCACCCACGGGGAAGTGGTGGAGCCATGGTGGTGCGTGCAGGGCCAGCTCTCACCGGGTCTTAGGAGCCAACTGTGCCCAGCTCTTCCAGACTCTACACTCAGAGGTTCCCTTTGGCCCCAGTGGGAGGATCCACACTGCAGAAACTGGCAAACGCTACAAATAGGGCATTTTACCCCCAGAGGGCAGACTCACCAGCACACCAGATTCAAACTTGGTAGTCCAACTCCTGCATGGGTGTTTTCAACCACTGGGCCACACCACTCTCTGAGCATAGGTCTGTCAGTCTACCTGGCACACACACGCGTGCATGTGTGTATGTGCACACATGTGCCCTTCGGGCCTTCCAGGCTTCACGAGAAACCCACACTGAGGGTTCACGTACTTATGGGATGATTTGTCCCAATAAGTTAAAGCACAAAATGATGCCGGGCCTAGATACTGCCACTCCTCAGTAGCCCACCTACCTCCATGGCAGGACCATCCTGTGCAATCATCCCCTGTAGGTCATGGCCACTGGAAAGTAAAACTGTAGACAAGAGATGCCAGCATCACCTAAGGCCCAGCCAGTGCCATCTCCCTCAGAGAGCACCAGGGGGGCCAAGTGGTGGCAGAGAGAGACAACAAGAAGGAGAGTGGAGCTTTGGGTTCAGATTCCAGCACCACCACCTGCTGTGGACCCCTGCCCTAGTCCCTAGTCACTTCTCCATCCTGAGCCTGTTTGCTCATCTGCAAAGCGAAACAGTAGGACACCCAGGGTGAGACAGTAGGTACAAAAGGCCGAGTACACAGCAGGTGCTCGTGAACAGTGGCTCCTAACATTCTTGGCTGACACAGCATGAGAGTGAGTGGTAATGGGACAGTAACAGGATGAGGTCACCCGAAGAGTAACTGAGTCAGAGGAGGGGCTACACACCCAAAGGGAGAGTGCCCAGGAGAGCACTGTGGACGCCCCTTCCTTGAACAACACACTATCGTATTTAAACCTCTGCTCATTGTCCAGGTGGAAATGGCAGCACGTTTTCTCTTTAATTTACACCTCTTTGGCTATCAGGAGGCTGGTATTTTCACAGGGACGCCTGCTGCTTTTCTCTCTTGGTGCTTTGCACGCTGCCCCTTGAGGTGGTCACACTCTGTCACTGAGGCACATCCACTTTTTGCGTACTAAGGTCATTTAACCCTTCATTTGTCCACCATACTGCATCTTCCCAGGTCACCCTTTGCCCTTCAGGTTGGCTTATGGTGAGGTGGTTTGCTGGTTTTTCCATGCTCAAGGGTCACTTTGTTATGTAGCCAAATCCAGCTCTCCTTCCCATTGTGGTTTCTGTCTCCTTCTCCAACAGCAAGAGCCAAGGTTCCGGCTGCCGTGGGTCTGTGTGGTTGACCCCAGCTAACTGGCTTAAAAGCGAGAAATGAATGTAAAAGTTTCCGCTGTCTTCCCTCCTCCCCCAGCAAGCCCAGGGCCGTGCTGGGCCTCCTCCCACCAGGCCTTCACTCTGCAGGGTCATCCCCTTGTCCCCTGGAGCTCCTGCCTGGCACAGGGAGATAGTGACTCACTCCTGAGGCATGGTGCCCTTGCCCTGGGACCCAGCCACACCGAGGTGGGAGACACAAGGCTCTTGGGCTGCAGGGCTTTTGCCAAGCAGCCCATCGCATGAGGTGGGGGACACAGCTGCCTTCTGATATCCCCACTTCCAGTGGACAGAGGGAAGGCATGTGGTCAGAGGCAGTGGGGGAGAAGGAGCCGGAAGTCAGAGGGAAAGGCAGACTGTACAGACCACACCACAGCCCTGCAGTCAGAGCCAAGGGGCGAGGCCAGAGGTTCCCACCCCATCCCTGGAGTCGCAAGAAAAAGGCAGAAAGACAGCCCAATGGACCTCAGCACCAGGCCTGGGGATCCTCCCATCAAACTGCTCTAGAAGGCAAGGACCTGACCCCACTGGGCCTCAATTTCCCTACCTGCAAAATAGGTCTTTTGTGCATACAGTTCCTTCCAGGTTTAAAAAAAAAAAAATCTAAGACTGAACAGCTCCCAGCACCCCTGGGATGAGTATACTGAGGTTTTAGAGAAAGTCTGGAGCAAAAAAGTTAGGAGAACCTTCTAACAGCTGCTAACAAGTCAGTGCCAAGCCAAGCCAACAACTATTTATTAAGCGCCTACTACATGCCAGAGGCTGGAGATACAGCAGAGAGGCACAGTAGCAAGCAGGGGAGGAAGAGAGGGAATTTCAGTTTTGCTTTAAGCCAGGTAAGGGATGGCACGTCACATGTCTCTCAGCAGCCTTCACACCACCCCTTCAGTGTCCTCATTTTTACAGAAGTGGAAACTGAGGCCCAGAGAGGTGACGTGCCCTGCCTCGTGCAGCGAGGGGATGTCCAATGTGAGTCTGCCTCTCCAGGCCACACTCTTTTGCTGAGGCCCAAACATTGCCTAACTCTGAGCTCTGGGGCCCGGGGAAGATACATACGTGTGGCAGGCCCACCCCCACCAGCCACGGATGCCACATCCAAGGATGGGAAGAAATGGGTTCTGCCCTGCAGCAACGGTGCCCTGCCACTGGCACAACACACTTCCAGGACAGGCAAGTCCATCAAGGGACCCAGTAGCAGCCGTGAGTGCAGCGCAGCCTCCACGGTGCTTCTCTGGCAGGGTCCCCACTAGGCGGCAGAGCCCTGGAGTTTGGATTTGGGATTCCTGCCAGCATGAGACATGGCTCTGAAGGTTCCATGAGCACCGGTGCAGCGCAGCCTCCACGGTGCTTCTCTGGCAGGGTCCCCACTAGGCGGCAGAGCCCTGGAATTTGGATTTGGGATTCCTGCCAGCATGAGACATGGCTCTGAAGGTTCCATGAGCACCGGCAGAGTACTTACGGCTAAAGGATCCTTCTCTCTGCAGCAGGAGGGCACGAGGAGTTACTCGTGCTACTATCGTACAGTCATGTACATGGGTGTCAAGCATGCACTCTGACATAGGTACGCTCGTGTGACCACCACCCTGCACCCCAGAAGGTCCCTTTGTGCCCCTCCTGGCAGTTTCCCTGAGAAGCAACCTCAATTCTGACCTTTATCACTACAGGCTGGTTTTGCCTGCCCTTGAACTTCACATAAACGTAATCGTGCAATATATATTCATTTGTATCTTATTTTGCTCAACATGTCTATGAGATTTATCAGGGTGTTTATTTTTCCTTGCTGTATAGTATCCCAGTGTATGATTATACCGCGATTTGTATATCTATCCTACTGTTGATGGATACTGGGGTTTTTCCAGGTGTAGGCTAGTATTACTAAGGCTGCTCTGAACATTCTTGTTCATGTTTTGGTGGACAGAAGCACCCGGTTCTCCTGGGAATATAACTGGGAGTGGAATCTCTGGGTCCTAGGAGCAGCAGGAACGAGTGCATTAGACCCTGTCGAGACCTGGTAGGCTGGCAATATGAGTCTCACTATATACAAGGAAACAGAGAGGTCTAGCAACATGCCCAAGGTCACACAGCAGAGCTGTGGTACCCAAACCCAGCTGTGTGGCTCTAGTGCCACAGCCTCTTACCCAGCCTCGCATGGCTGGGCGCTGTGAGTGGGACCTGCCTGAGAAAGATGACGCAGAAAGTGCAAGGGAGGATAATGCTCCTTCACTCCCTGGGAGAACAGCAAGGCCCGACCTGCCCCAGGAGGCTGGGAAACCAGGTACAGGGCCTGGCAGGCTGAGCAAACAGAGACGCATGAATGGGGCCTAAGTCCACCCAAACCCCAAGCACATAATTTTATCTGGAAACAAGCGTGTCCCGCCACCTCGGCGCGCCCTCCTTCTCGAGGAGAGGGCAGCCTCCAATCTGAAGCGCCTTTGTCTGCCCAGGAATGTCCGAGACAGAGTGGCAGAAGCCTCACTTGTCCAAACAAGTGACAGTCAATGGTCTCCCAGGTCCCCCCTGCCCGATTTCAGCTTCAAAGAACTATTTGTCCCAATCTCCTGAGTTTCTTGTTTGAAGTTCCCTGATTGGCTGTGAGTGTCCAGAGAGGACTCTCTGGTTCTGTCCCTTAAACCAGGAGGAAGGGGTGAGGTGATGCATCCACCCTGTGACATTTGTGCCCACTCCCAGCATGCCAGCCAAAGACAGGGCTGGGAAAAGCTGGGTGACAGCCAGCATGTCCCCAAGGCAGTCACACTGTGCTCCACCAGAGAGACAAACAGGAAAACAGATCAACGGGTGTTGAACGATAGGATGAGTAAACTTCACTCTTCCTGGGATGGGGAGCAGGATGTAGAAAGCTACTGTCTTTGCATCACTTCCTCCCCTTGGAAAACTGCCTCTGTGAATTACCCCACCCCGACTGCCTATGGGGCCACCACGGCTAGCACAGGAGGCCACCACGTATATACTATGGCCCTGCCTGGTGGCCACAGTGACTGGTTCAGAGATTGGCATCTGCCCTGAGCCAGGCCATGTCGGGCTCCTTCCTCAGGGATTTGGAGACTGGGAGTGAGAAAGAGCAGACGGTTTCCTTCCAGTGCTGAGCTGCAAAGCTTATACGGGCCACGCTGGAGCCATGAGTGGAGCAGAAGGACTCAGAAATGCAGACAAGAGATGAAGGTGCAGGGCTCCAGTCCCTGCCCAACAGCTTTCCTACAGCTGCTGTGATGTGCTGGAGGCAGCATGTTTCAGTGGGTCTTGGAGGATGAACAGAAGCTGACATGGGAAAGACAGGGGGAAAGTCTCCTCTTCTCTGAGCAAGCCTGCTAGGACCCAGAGGGGCACACTTCCCTTTGGAAGGCCGGCCACAATGCCAATCCCTCCATGCCCATCTGGGCCAGATCCTGGGCTAAAGTTCACAGTCCTGCCCTGCCCTTGGGGGCGGGGTGTCCCTTGTCCAAGGAGTGACTTTGTGTAAATGCCACGGTAACCATCCCACTCCTCCCTCGCTCCCTGAAATGAGTTGTCATTAGCCAAACTGTCTTGAGCTCCCTCCTGAAGCATCCCAGTCCTTTGCCAGGCACACCAGAACACCAACCCTTCCTTTAACTCACTCTGGGGACCTCTGTTCCAGCCCTCCTGCCCTGGAATACCCATCCCCCATGTGTTCATTCACACCCCGGCACACGAGCACTCCTCGCTTCAAGGACACTTTGCTTCCAAGCACATTCTCCTTGCGGGACCTCTGTTCCAGCCCTCCTGCCCTGGAATACCCATCCCCCATGTGTTCATTCACACCCAGGCACACGAGCACTCCTCGCTTCAAGGACACTTTGCTTCCAAGCACATTCTCCTTGTGTGCATCCATTTGTGTGTGCATGTTTTAATCGTTCCTGCACCCATGCCTCCACTTGTGAAANAGTTTTCCTTGCTGTATAGTAGCCCAGTGTATGATTATACCGCGATTTGTATATCTATCCTACTGTTGATGGATACTGGGGTTTTTCCAGGTGTAGGCTAGTATTACTAAGGCTGCTCTGAACATTCTTGTTCATGTTTTGGTGGACAGAAGCACCCGGTTCTCCTGGGAATATAACTGGGAGTGGAATCTCTGGGTCCTAGGAGCAGCAGGAACGAGTGCATTAGACCCTGTCGAGACCTGGTAGGCTGGCAATATGAGTCTCACTATATACAAGGAAACAGAGAGGTCTAGCAACATGCCCAAGGTCACACAGCAGAGCTGTGGTACCCAAACCCAGCTGTGTGGCTCTAGTGCCACAGCCTCTTACCCAGCCTCGCATGGCTGGGCGCTGTGAGTGGGACCTGCCTGAGAAAGATGACGCAGAAAGTGCAAGGGAGGATAATGCTCCTTCACTCCCTGGGAGAACAGCAAGGCCCGACCTGCCCCAGGAGGCTGGGAAACCAGGTACAGGGCCTGGCAGGCTGAGCAAACAGAGACGCATGAATGGGGCCTAAGTCCACCCAAACCCCAAGCACATAATTTTATCTGGAAACAAGCGTGTCCCGCCACCTCGGCGCGCCCTCCTTCTCGAGGAGAGGGCAGCCTCCAATCTGAAGCGCCTTTGTCTGCCCAGGAATGTCCGAGACAGAGTGGCAGAAGCCTCACTTGTCCAAACAAGTGACAGTCAATGGTCTCCCAGGTCCCCCCTGCCCGATTTCAGCTTCAAAGAACTATTTGTCCCAATCTCCTGAGTTTCTTGTTTGAAGTTCCCTGATTGGCTGTGAGTGTCCAGAGAGGACTCTCTGGTTCTGTCCCTTAAACCAGGAGGAAGGGGTGAGGTGATGCATCCACCCTGTGACATTTGTGCCCACTCCCAGCATGCCAGCCAAAGACAGGGCTGGGAAAAGCTGGGTGACAGCCAGCATGTCCCCAAGGCAGTCACACTGTGCTCCACCAGAGAGACAAACAGGAAAACAGATCAACGGGTGTTGAACGATAGGATGAGTAAACTTCACTCTTCCTGGGATGGGGAGCAGGATGTAGAAAGCTACTGTCTTTGCATCACTTCCTCCCCTTGGAAAACTGCCTCTGTGAATTACCCCACCCCGACTGCCTATGGGGCCACCACGGCTAGCACAGGAGGCCACCACGTATATACTATGGCCCTGCCTGGTGGCCACAGTGACTGGTTCAGAGATTGGCATCTGCCCTGAGCCAGGCCATGTCGGGCTCCTTCCTCAGGGATTTGGAGACTGGGAGTGAGAAAGAGCAGACGGTTTCCTTCCAGTGCTGAGCTGCAAAGCTTATACGGGCCACGCTGGAGCCATGAGTGGAGCAGAAGGACTCAGAAATGCAGACAAGAGATGAAGGTGCAGGGCTCCAGTCCCTGCCCAACAGCTTTCCTACAGCTGCTGTGATGTGCTGGAGGCAGCATGTTTCAGTGGGTCTTGGAGGATGAACAGAAGCTGACATGGGAAAGACAGGGGGAAAGTCTCCTCTTCTCTGAGCAAGCCTGCTAGGACCCAGAGGGGCACACTTCCCTTTGGAAGGCCGGCCACAATGCCAATCCCTCCATGCCCATCTGGGCCAGATCCTGGGCTAAAGTTCACAGTCCTGCCCTGCCCTTGGGGGCGGGGTGTCCCTTGTCCAAGGAGTGACTTTGTGTAAATGCCACGGTAACCATCCCACTCCTCCCTCGCTCCCTGAAATGAGTTGTCATTAGCCAAACTGTCTTGAGCTCCCTCCTGAAGCATCCCAGTCCTTTGCCAGGCACACCAGAACACCAACCCTTCCTTTAACTCACTCTGGGGACCTCTGTTCCAGCCCTCCTGCCCTGGAATACCCATCCCCCATGTGTTCATTCACACCCCGGCACACGAGCACTCCTCGCTTCAAGGACACTTTGCTTCCAAGCACATTCTCCTTGCGTGCATCCATTTGTGTGTGCATGTTTTAATCGTTCCTGCACCCATGCCTCCACTTGTGAAATATTCATGGAGCACCTACTTTGTGCCTGACCTGCTGATTCTTTTCCCAGTTCCCAATTTCTGAAAGTGTGATCCGCAGGGTCACCAGCATCAGATGCACCCAGGCTTGCTCATTTAACATCCACAGCAGCCTGGCCCACTGCCCCAGTGCCCCCAGCACCACTCCTGTGACAGGCTCCCTGGCACTGCGGTGCGCCCAAAAGCTTGAGAACTACCGGCTCCCGAGTGCTGGCAAGGCCCGGCTTGGCTCCTTCTCCTCATTCTCATTATACCCCCTCTTCCCTCCCACCAACCCTGGGGGGTTCCAGGGAGGAGCTCGGAACCACATTAACTGGAGACTAGATTCTTCTTAATAGCCTTGTGGTTTTATTTCTGCTCCGAGAGCATTAAATATTTAACATGCATACATAAAGAGATATATTTATCTCATAAAAAGATATATATATATATATATATATATATATATATACACACACACATACTTTTAAATTGAGTCTCTGGAGGTCTTCATGAACACATCTTAGTGAAACTCCCTCAAGAAAGGCAACTTAAGTGAGGGTGGGGGTGGGGTGATGCTGATGAGGCCCCAGCACAATGAAGCCTAATCTCAGCGCCTCTCCCAGGCCACCCAGCTTCCCTGCCTGTGCGAGGGCCGCATTCTTCTCCCTGGGAGACTTATTTGACCATTAAAATCTGGGCTCCACTGTGATCTAAGAGCCCACCTGCTTCTCTCCTACCCACCGCAGAGGCTTTCTCAGACCACATATATCGATCCATCCTAAAACTGCAAGGGAGAAAAAGAAGAAGTGGCGACTGAGGAGCCACCTCCTGTCCTGAGTCAGGCTCTGCAGCTCTTCCTGGCACAGGACGATGAGCCAGGCCCAGGCACTGTCAGGTGGAGACGGCTGAGCTCCAGCTAGGATTGTTCTCCAGCTTGTGGTCTGCAATGGAAACTTGGCTCTTCCAAGGCGCTGTAAATGGCCAGGACAGTAACGATCCTCAGGCTGAAAAGCAGAAGCTTTTCTAGTTATCGATCTGTTTTCTAGGGCGCCTCATTGTTGCACCATGAAGCCCCATACTGTGTTCAGAGTCTGAAGGAGGTGGCCAACGATTGGCCAGCTCGTGACAATAACAGGACAAGCCTACCTAGAATAGAGTACTGACTGCTCTGTAGCAGCACTGCGCTGACTGTGGAATCTGAACTACCTTGTTTGGTCTACACCAGAGCTTCTCAACTTTAGTGTGCACATTTCTCACCTGGGTGTTTCGTGAAAATGCAGATTATATGCAGGAAATGTGGGTGGGGCCTGAGATTCTGCATTTCTAACAAGCTCCCAGGTGAGGCTGATGCTGCTGGCCGGTGGACCACATCTTGGATGGAAGGAAGTTACTACTATCATCTTTTTCATTTTTACAACAAGGAAACTGCAGCAGCTCTTTGAGTTGGTGACCTGCATGGGGTCCCCAAAGCAAGAAGCAGCAGAGCTGGGATGTGAACCCAGGACTGCTGGATCCATGGCATGAGTGCATAACCACTAAGCCAACATGCCTCCCCCTAGGCGAGCCTGAGGCTTTGCTCATTCTAGCTATTCCTCAGTGTCTGCCATTCGGGTGCCAGCCAAGCTGTGCTAGCCTGTAGAAACCTTTTCAGAGAACAAAACCCTCCTCTGAGCAGATGATTCAAGGCATGACTGCCAGCTGGAAGAGCCTTTGTGCAAAGAACAAGATGCCCTTCCTCCCAGGCAGGTCAGCACCTTACCAGGGCACGAGAGTCCAGCCCTCTGGACCCCTGGCCATGACAAGGTCTGCAACAAAAACTGCATTACCCTCAGCAGGATGCTCTGCTCACCCATGCTGTGGCCTACTTGGCTCTAGGAAGCAGTGCAGCCAGGTGGTAAACAGCAAGGCCTTTGTATTCTGACAGCTTTGAGTACAAATCTTGCCTCTACTACTTAGCTGCTCTGTGACTTTGAACAAGTGACAGCACCTCTCTGAGCCTCAGTTTCCACATTTGGAAACTAAGGGGAAATATCCACCTCCCTTACAAATTGTTGTGAAACATGAGCTCAGAGCCTTTTGATGCTGGCACAGAGTCAGCGCGGGTTAGATGAGTGAGCCCCACAGCACAGGGAGAAGGTGTTCAGGACAAGAGCAGCATGCAGCCCCACAGGGACCAGCTGTCTGTGACAGGGAGGGTGCAACCAGGAGGGAGGCAAGAGGACAACCTGGGCAGCCAAGCTTTGCCATGTGACCCACTCTCACGGGCCACACCTCAGTGACCATCACCCTGGTCCCAGAGGTCTGTTGCCATGAACCTGCCAAGTGTATGGGTTGGCCCCAAATGGATTTGCTTGAGAACAGAAGGGTCTTACACCTTACAGGTGGTTTCTGGAATGAGAAAACAGCCAGTGAAGCAGGGCCTGTAGTGGATTGAATTATGTCCCCCAAAACTCATTGAAGCTTGAATTGTGTCCTCCAAGTTTTATGTATTAGAAACTTAGCCCCCACTGTGACTGTTAAGAGGGTGGGAAATCCTATTATGGTAATTGAAAGGTGGAACCTTGAAGAGGTGATTGGATTGTAGGACCGTGCAGTAGTGAATGGACTAAAAATGGTGGTCAGGGGCGTGGTTCTGAGGGCTTTAAAGGAAGAGAGAGGAGTCTGTTTTTCTCTCTCTGCTTCCACCATCTTGCAATGTGAGATCCCTGGGTCACTGTTACCACCACCAGATAGACTTTGGATTTCCCAGCCTCAGAAACTGTAAGCAATAAATTTCATTTTCTTTATGTCACCCAGTTCCAGGTATTTTGTTATAAGCAACAGAAACAGACTAACACAGGGTCCCCTTGTCAGAGCCAAGAAGACCCAGTTTGGATCCTGGCTTTTGGAACCATAGGCTGGTGAGCTTGGGTGTGCCCCACCCCACTGTGGGGCTCAGCCTGCTCTGTTGTACAGCGGGGGCTGAGGACGCCAGCAGACCCGGGGCCAGCACTCAGTCTGTGCTTGGCACAGACCACACACTCTGTGGAGCAGAATTACAATCATCTTCTGCATCCTCATCTCATACGCGGCCTCTCCGGCGTTCCGTTGGCTCTGTCCACTAACCATGGAACCCTCAGCTTCCCTACCTCACACATGTACATGCAACTCATGAGCAAGCCCCATCATCTCTACCTTCAGAGGCCCTGAATCCGACCACTCGTCACACCCTGCTCCAATGCCAGCACTGTGGCCAAACATTAGCATCATCTCTCACCTGGATTATCCAAAGCCCCAGCAGGTGACCCGGCTTCCACTCTTCCCCTGATATAGACGAAGAGAACTTTCTGGGATGGCAGAAATGTTCTATATCTGAGCCAGCTACTAAACACGTGAAATGTGGCTATTGTGACTGGGGAACTGTATTTTCAAATTTAATTCTTCTCAATTAATGTAAATTTAAACGGCCACACATGCCTAGTGACTATTGTATTGGAGATTTAGACTATTCTCTATACAACTGCTGAGGGATTCTTTCTAGAGCCAAAGTCAGACTGTGTTCCTTTTCTGCTCAAAACCTCCAGTGGCTCCCCTCTCACTCAGAAGAAAATCCAAAGCCCTGACAATTCTCTTCAAGGTCCACTGTAACCCTCCCAGCTCCACTCTCTCCATCCTCAGCTCCTACCACCCTCTTCCTCACTCATTCTGTTCTAGTCCCACTGGCTTCCTTGGGGCTCCTTCTTTGAGGATCCACTCCTGCCCCAGGGCCTTTGCACATGCTATATCCACCTTCACCATGCCAACACACACACACACACCCCTAAATATCTGCACAGTTGGTTCTCTTTTCCTGACCCCAGGACACAGAGTCCCCCACATTTCATCTCCCCCACTTTGTTTCTTCAAAGCACCTGTGACCACCTGAAATATTATTTATTTGTTTACAAGTTTATTCTTTCTGTCCTTATCAGAATGCAGCAATCATGGAAACAGAGATTCCGCCTCTTGTGCTTGCTGTCAGGCACATAGCAGGCCCTCAATAAAGAATGAAATAATCATGAGCAAAATACCCAGCGCACAGTAGGTGCTCAAGAAATAACTCCCATTGCTTCTGTAATAATAAATTTTCATCATCATTCTTACCATGACCCCACCCAGGCCACACTCAGGGTCCAATGTCAAATCGCCTGGTCCACTCAGCCAGGCCTGGCATTCTACTTTAAATAAAAAACAAAGAAATGACAACCTCTCCCTCTGCCCAGCACACTCTGCCTGTGGGTGCCAAGAAGCTGGAAGCCCCACAGAGAAGAAGGAAGTCCTGATGGCAGCAGGAGGGACTCTTGGGCCTGGTTGCCAGGTAACCCTCAGTCATTCGCAAACACGGGATAACCCAAGTTCCACCCAGGAGGGACTCTGTGTTTACACGGCCACCTTATCTGCTGGGCCCGGCTGCCCATGTTTGCACCTCAGTCTCACAAGGACAAAGTACCTTGGGGGAGCAAACGCAGAAGGGACTCAGTCAGGAGCCACAGGCTGTGTGTCTGTGGGCGGGAGGGAGGGCAGACCCACTGCATGCAGCCCACTCTCAACACACTCTGCCAACCTGGTGGTGCTGCGGGTCTAAATGAGAGAACGCCAGGAAAGCAGTTCCAGTGCCTGGCACATTGAGATGCGCTGCTGCTGTGGCTAATCTTGCCCTCCTGCATGTGCTCGGGGCAATCTTCACAGCAGCCTGCCTGGCGGGCCTGCCTCCACCCTGCAGCCCGTTCCCCATCTGCCCTCTGCTCCTCACTCGCTCGCATCCGGGGGTCTCAGTCTCAGCACTGTTGACATTTGGGGCTGGATCAATCTTTGTATGGGGTCTTGTCCTTGCACTGTAGAGTGTTCAACAGCACCCCAAGTCCCTACCCACTGTTGGTGGGAAGGTCAGATGGTGCAGCCACTGTGGAAATAGGATGGCGGTTCCTCAAAAAGTTAGCAAGAGAATCACCCTGAGATCCAGCAACTCCACTTCTGGGTATACACTCAAAAGAACTGAAAGAGTCTCAAGCTTTTCCCAGTGTCCCTTTTCTGTCCCAGGATCCCCTGCAGGACACTGCATTTACATTTAGTCATTAGGGCTCCCTGGCTTCCTCTGGGCTGTGACAGTTTCTCACATTTTTCTTGTCCTTGAGGGCCGTGACAATTTTGAGGCATACTGGTTAGGTGTTGCAGAATGCCCCTCAGTTTGGGTTCCTCCCACATGACATCTCCTTTTTGGGGGTGGTAAAATATACATAATATATAATTTCACCATTTTAAAGTGTACAGCTCAGTGGCATTAAGCACATTCACACTGTTGTGTAGCCATCACCACCATCCACCTCCAGAGCTTTTTCATCTTCCCAAACTGAAACTGTGTACCCTTTAAATACTAATTCCCTATTCCCTGTCCCCCTGCCTGTGATCACCATGATTCTTCCTTCTGTCTTTATGAATACAAATCAAAAGTACAGTGAGACATCACCTCACACCCTTAGGACAGCCACTATCAAAAAACCAGAAAACAGTGCTGGTGAGGGTGTAGAGAAACTGGAACCTTCAGGTACACCTGGTGGGAACATAAAATGATGTGGTTGCTGTGGAAAACCGTTGGGCAGCTCCTTAAAAAATTAAACTTAGAGTTACCATATAATCCAGCATTCCCAGGTATATACCCCCCAAAATAGAAAGCAGGGGCATGAAGGGATATTTGCACACTTGTGTTCAGAGGAGCATTATTCACAACAGCCAAGAGTTGGAAGTGATCTAAGCATCCACCAGCACCTCCTTTTACAACAGGCATCCCCCCTTGTAATAGCCATTTCAACATCTGCCTCCCACCCCAATAGGAAGTAGAAGAGTTCTGTCACAACAAACCAAGGTGACCTGCGGCGGGTGAGTGACCTGCTCTGCTCTTGAGGTCTGTGGCCTTGCTTCTCTTCCCCACAGTGTTCAGAAACTCAGACAGAGCAAGCAGCTCATCTCCAGGTCTGCATTTTTCAAGGAAATGATGGCTTCAGACAGAGACGATGTTAGTTGTATTGGGCGGGAACCACTGTTCTCAAAAAGTAACAAAAGTGAAGGACAGCCACAGAGGAGTTCCTATTAACCCGGCACTTACAGAGGGCTGGCTGGTTAGCCCAGTTGGTTAGAACGCCACCTTGTAACACCAAGGTCAAGGGTTCAGATCCCCATACAGGCCAGTTGCCAAAATGAAGAGAAAATAATTGGGCACTTAATGTATGCCAAGATTTATCTCCTAGCTCTTCCACAGGAAGGCATTATTACAGACCCATTTTAGAGAAGAGGAAACTGAGGCTCGGGGAGAATCATCACCTGGCACGAATCAGGCTCCCCCAATCAGGACAGACTGCAAACAGCTCCAGTGGCAATAGTGGGCACCGAGGGGCTCCATCTACTCTGGAGTGCATGGCCAGATGCATCAGAGCAGGAGGGGGTCTCAGATCCCTGCAGGAAAAGGACTGAGGGCCTGCAAGGTGGAGACGACTGCCCTAAGGCTATGGTGCTGAAGGGAAGGACTGGAAGGCATCCCTTCTTCCAACACTGACCCATATCAAAACCTACCACCCACATTTCACATTTTTTGCCTCAATTTTTTAGTTTCTTCCCTATGACCAGTTTTATTTACTCATCCATGGAAAGTACCAGCAAAGGTTCAAAGTGTATTCAAAGGAGGCAGCATAGCCCCACCGTACATGCAGCAGAATCAGGGGAGCTGGCTGTGCATTCTGGCTCTGCCACTTGGAAGCTGTGTAACCCTGGTCAATTGGCTTCACCCTCTGAGCATTGGTTCTCTGCAGTATAAGGTGGAAGCAATCGTGGGTGCTGCCAGGGCTGCTGGGCCTGTTAAATGAAACGGTGGCCAAAGTGACATCAGATGCATGTAGCTAAGCACAAAGCTGGGGAGGGGTCTGAACCCGTGGACAAAACAGAGAGAAGAGGGTTCATGCTCTCGGCAGGCGTGGGGAAGATAAAAACAGACCTGCCCAGGTAACACACCTGCTAAGGTAACACACCTGAAAAGCTACATGCAAACCCAGCATGAGCCACAGAAGGGCCCAGAACCTTGCTCTCAGCTCAACACCCACTCCATATGCTCCCTGTCCAGCAGGCCTTTTCCATTTGAGCAATCTGGGGCCTGTAGGGTCCCTCTCAGATCTGCCTGGGACCCCCTTCCCCAGGAGGTATGGCAGTGATATTAGCAAGTCTGAGGGGACACTGGTTAGGTAATGGGTCACCATCTCTGTGTGTCCCCCACCAGGGTGTACTCTGCTCCCTGACGCTAAATCAGAAATGAGAAAATGGTCCTGCCTAAGCCTTGGGGGGCGGGGGGGGTTGCCCCTGATTTCCCCAGTCACAGTGACCCACTCGAGAAAAAAAAAAGCTGGGGGCATTTTTTTTCCACAGCACTCAGTCACGTTTCTCCTCCCTGGATGAAGCCTGCTGCCTGTTCCAACTATGACAACATCAGAAACATTGATTATGGATTTCCACAAGAGGGGAAATAACAAAAACAGGCTTTCCTCTCCCTCTGGCTTTTTGTCGGGTGCTACAGACCTGAGATGAGGCCTTGCGGGTGTGGGATGGTTCTCTGGGGCTGGGAAGACAAAAGGCAGAGGTGAGGCACCGAGCTAGCAAGGGGGTGGCCCACCCATGGCAGGGGTGTGCTGAGGAGGCTCGCCAGGGACCAGGGAATGATCTCCACCTTGGAGGGCACTTACAGCCCAATGTCCCCTGCTGCCAGGGCTTCAATTTGCTGAGGATTTAGGGGAAAGACAAATATATCTTAAAGTTGCTATCATTTCTTCAGCGCGCCCTAGCTCCTAGCAGGCACCTGTGCTAAGTGCTCTACATTTTAGGTCACACGAAGTCTTGCCAGACACTATGATTATCTCCATTCTACAGACAAGGAACTGAGGCCCAGAGAAGAATAAATTGCCCTGCCCAGATCACACTGCCAGTGAGGGGGTCACAGGAAGAAAGGCACCTGCTGAGGCTGGTAACTGAAGAAAATGAGAAAGTGAGTGACGGTCCTCAACCAGAAAGTAGAGACTTGGAGGTGAAGAGAGTTAGATTGCACAGAGATATTTGCCAGTTTGGGATCCTGCAAACTTCTCAGACACCTGGTAGTGGCATCCTCAAGGTGTGCCATGAAAGATTCTGCAGCTGCATCTGGGCTCAAGAGGAAAAAGTGGTGATTGATTACTGACATCTGCCCTGGACCCAGTCGTGGGAAGGGATAGCACAGATGCCACACTGGTCACTGCACCTCTCTGTACATCCTTCTGGAACAGGACATTTCTCTGAATCTTCCTGCTCCTTAGCTTCCCCTGTTATTAAATGAGCTTGGGTATAGAATAACAGGTAGAAAAGCCTTTTGAAAAGGAGATTATGGGCCGGCCCGGTGGCGCACTCGGTGGAGTGCGGCGCTTGGGAGTGCGGCGGTGCTCCTGGCGAGGGTTCGGATCCCATATAGAGACCGGTCTGCTCACTGGTTGAGCGTGGTGTGGGCGCAACACCGAGGGTTGCGATCCTGTTGCCGGTCGCGGTAAGGGCGCGACACTGAGGGTTGCGATCCCGTTACCAGTCACGAAAAAAGACAAAAAGGAAAAAAAAAAAGGAGATTATTTTCTCTGAATGCTAAATTACACACCTGGCATTTGTTAATTCAGAGGCAAAATGCACTTCTTACAGGAAAGGTAGGCTCCATTCAATATGCAATTATTAGGCACCAACTGTGTACTAGGTCTCTGCCCTCATTGAGTTTAGCAAAGAAGACAATTAACTTAATAATAATTATTGAATAATTATTGTCATTCTAAATGCCTGAAGTGGAAAGCACAGGGGGCCGCATCTTGCCCACCGCAGGGCAGCCTCGCCTCTCTGTCGTGGGCTTGATTCGGAAGTGGAAAATGACTTTTCTGTTCACAGCCCACTGGAAATGCTCGCACACTGGCACCAGTGCCTAGGAGGGTGTTGGAGGGCTGAGGAATGTGGGCACATGATACAAAGGGGGCTGTGGTGGGTGGTCCCTCCACCAGCGATTTGTCTGTCTCTGCTAATTAGAAGCTCAGGCTTCATTCTTTGATTTTTCCACCCCAAAGAGGAATGTTGGCCATGCTGCCTATAGCTTTTGGCAGGGGCGAGGGCACGGGAAAGCTAACATGCGGAGACACCTCTCAAGGCAGAGAGGAAAGGCGTGTACAAGGCTGGCAGAGCGTGCCCAGCTCCTCTCTCTAGGCTGCAGTTAGAGGCCTCTCTCCACCGCTGGGTCGGGGGGCCACAGCACGTCACAGTCACTTCCCCTGTTCAAAGCTGGCTCCAGGACAGGCGGTGGGGGTGTGTTTGGAATACATGCTCTTCATCAGAGGAGTCTGGAACAATCCCCCTTTCTGGCCCAAGGAGGGGGAAGGCATCTGAGGCCAGCACTTCCCCCAGTGCAAACAGCCGGCCCGGCCCAATCAGGCCGGCTTTCAACTTTGTTGCTTTTACAAATACGGTCCTGGGTCCTATTTCCCACATCCCTGCAGCCAAGCCAGGCCGGCCTCTTGCATGGTCCAGTGCCCAGACCAGGACAAGAAGGAAGCCACCCCTCCCACCTCCCAGAAAAGCAGTGAAACCAGTGGGAGGCTTAGGCCCTGGTGCTGGACCCAAGCAGCCAGGCAACTGATCTCTGTAATTTTTATGCCCCGATCCACCCCTCTAACTCCTCCTCATTCCTCAGATAGCAGCTGACAAGCCCCCTTCTTAAGAGAAGCCATTCCTGCACTCCCCCTCACTGGGCCTCCTGATGAAATGCTCCCAAACACTCTGCCCTTGAAACCCCTGTTGAAGGTCAGTCGTCCCCTGTGGGATGGACTGGCAGCCCCGTGAGGGCAGGGACCTCACTGTCTTGTTCACTCCCTCCCCAGACCCCAGCACAGACCTGGGAGAAGCAGAGGGAGAAATAAGAAGGGAGACTGCTTGGTTTCCCCTGCTAGGGACGGCCTGCGCTTGTGGGCAGAACACAAGCCCCCAAAGACATCCTCACCCTAATCTGTGAATATCCTCCTCCATGTGGCAAAGGGGACTTGGCAGATGTGGTTAAATTAAGGACCTTGAGATAGGGTGATGCTCCTGGATTACCTGGATGGGCCCAATGTAAACAAACACCAGTGACCTTAAAAGAGGGAGACGGGAGGGTCAGTGTCAGAGCAGATGACAGAAGCAGAGATCTTCAAGTCAGAGAGGTCTGGAGATGCTCGGCTGCTGGATTCCAAGATGGAGGAAAGGGCCATGGAGCCAAGAAATGCTCTAGAAGTCAGAAAAAGCAAGGGAACGGATCCTTCCCAGAGCTTCCAGAAGGAACACATTCCTGCTGACTTCTTGATTTTAGCCTAGAGGACCCGTTTTGGACTTCTGACCTCCCGAACTGTGAGGTGATAACTGTGTGTGGTTTTAAGTCACTGAGTTTGTGGAATTTGTCACAACACACAGGACACAATACCTTCATGACATGCAGGATCCTCTTGGGAACCCCAGCCAGCCACTCTCAGCCCCATCAAGCCAGCATTGGTGACACGGATCGTTGGTGGCAGCATGACTAATGAGCACCAAGCTCTGGCTCCCTTCACTTCCAGGTCTGTGAGGGACTGAGATCCCCTGCCCCCTTGAAGCTGGGCCACGGCCACATGACTGGTCCTGGCCAATCAAGTGAGAGGAAAAGACATGCATCACTCCCGAGGCCACAGGACTGAGTTGCCAGCACTCCATCCCCCATCCTCCCTGCCCCTCAGCGAACCCTGAAGCTTGGCGCAGAGGAGGCAGCATCACAAGACATCCCATGTCTGCAGCCGGGACTCTAGGAAGTCGGTGGATATTTTCAGAGCTTTATTGTCCCATGTGTCACTCCCTAATTAGCTAGGAGTGACTAATCAGAAAACAGTGGCGAGGCAGAGGAAACACTCCCATTTTCTTGGCTTTTGGTTGCCCATGGTTACTCAGAACCCTCTGGATGCATTTGATGGCGCTGGGGAGAGGGAGGTGAAAAACAGGGTTAGGCTTGTCCTTGCCCTCTCCTGGCAGGTATGGAGGACCCTGGGAGCTGCTACCAGGGAAAAGAGCGCTGGCTTCACTTCAGAATGACAGTGTTGCAGCCACCAGTGGGCAAAAGCCAGGGTCAACAGAGCCCGACTCAGCCGTGTAGTAATTTCTAACTCTGACCAGGCAAGCTACAGAAACACAAATGCCCCCACTGAGCTCTGGCCTCTCCTGGCAATGGCAGCCTCGTGACTCTGGGCCATGTGACACTGGGCCATGTGACTGGGCCATGCTGAGAGCACAAACAGTGGAAGACACAGAGACTTTGGAGGTATCAGAGGGCGAGCAGGGAGTCAGCAGGAGGAAGCAGCTAAACCCCCACTGCCTTCCTGCACCCCCGTGGACAAAGCTGTGTCTTCCCCAAGCTGGGAGGACACACGTCATTTACCACTGCCCTCTCCGAGCCATGCCCTAGCCACACACACACCCGTGACCCTGGTCCTCATCACAACTCTGCACTATTACCGTTTTTTGTTCTCCCATTTCATAGACGAGAACACTAAGGCTCAGAGAGAGTGCATGACTAGCCTCAGGTCACACAACTGGCAAAGCTGGATGTCAAGCCCAGGTCTCTCTGTGTCCACCATGTGGGAGAATAAGGGCAGAAGGAAAGCTGACAGTGGCATGTGCTGGTACTCCGGCCACAGGGGTAGGGTGGAAGCACATTACAGCACATATGCACACCTGCACACAGACACATGTGTGCACATGCACATAGACCAGCATGTAAATATGCACATGGACACATACATATAAATATACACATGCACACATACGTGCTTACATGTGCACACGCACAACATAAGTTTCTCAACACAGAGGCGGAAGAGGATGCACAATCACCTTCAAGGGAACCCACCAGCACCCCGTGACCTGCTGGGGCAGCCAGGCCCTGCACTGGGCTCTGTCTGCCCAGCCACCAGGTTTAGCAAAGGCCAGTCCTTGTCGCCTCTGCCCTTTGGGGTGATTTCATCACTGATGGTGAAATTTCCAAAGACAGATAAACAAAGAGGAAGTCTCAGCCCTGACTCTCAGGAGTGCTGGAATTTCACTAGGGTCACTTTTTTATAATCCCCCCCACACACACACACACCACAAAATCCAGCCCTGGCAGATCCCCCACGTAGGGCAGTTTCCTGGGGGGCAGGTGGTAGACCAGGGCTGGCAAGGAAAAGTGAGAGGGACCCGCCCAGGAAGAAGTTCCCAACAGCCCTCAGCACCGCTGGCTCCTGACCTCAAGTGTAATAAAAGCCTGATGAAGAAAGAGCAGATGTGAAACAAATGGCCTGCATTTGCAAGGCTGGCATTTTCCAGGGTAAAGTTCTGCCTATCAAGTGATTCACCAGCACGGCCGAGTTAATCATTGCCCAAACAGTGCAAACGTCTCCCTCAGGCCCCAGACTGGTCACCCAGGTGCTCCTGCTGGTCGAGCAAGTCAGGACCAGCTCCCAGTCAGAGACTGTGCCCCCTCCACCCTGCACTTAGGGTCTCATGTGTTGGTTGAAGAAGCCAGTGACCCATCATCAAAAAGCCCCTTTCCCTGACCTACCATGCATCCAGCCTTGGGCTGTGCCCTTTCCATTGAAACAGCAGTAAGACAGCATTAGCAGCTGAGAGGACAGACCCAAGCAGACAGAGTCGGGTTCAGATCCCAGCAGTGACAGTTAAGCACTGATACCAGCTGCATCCTCGTCTGTACACAGGCTGCTGTAAGAACAAACTGGTCAAATGTGCACAAAGTGGCGGCACTCGACCAGGACATCTGGCAACATCTGCAGAATGCTGATGATCACAACTGGGGTAGGGGATGCTGCTGGCATCTGGTGGGCTGAGACTAGGGATGCTGTTCACACCCTACCATGCACAGGACAGCCCCACAATAGAGTGACCCAGCCTCAAATTTCCATAGTGCCGAAGCTGAGAGATCATGGTATAAAGTATGTAGTCAAGCGCCTGGCTCAAGGGAAGCCCCAGACAAACATCTCAAAATTGTTCCAACAGCCCTATACTGTGACAATATTGCCACTATGCTGCAGAGAAGGCAGGGATCGGAAAGGCTGTGGCCTGCTCAGGTGACAGATCGAGAGAGCAGAGCTGAAAGGTCTGCTGACTCCATGGACATTCCTCTTCCCCCTGCCCTGTGGAAACACCGAGCCCCCTCGCTGACCAGGGACTGCAAGCCAGCGTCTCCAAGCTCTCCTTCATTGTGCAGTTCTGTAAATGAAGAGGGGCCATTTCCTGAATTGTTTTCTTGGGCATGTCAAATGGACAGACACCCATGTTTGCCCCCTGCAGACAGCTCTGACCAGATGACTTCCTTCCTCCTCCCACTCCCATCCCTCACCTGCCACCTCCAGCTTTTGTCCAAAAGGGTAAGTCTCTTCCAAGGCCCAGCTTCCCTCTCTGAGCTAGATGTCCAGCCCTGTCCCTGCAAACCAGACCCTGCTCCAAGATGGCTGTCTGTGGCTTCAGGACCCTACACCCTGCACATTCATGGTTAGAAATGGGAGGGGTCTGTCTCTAGAGGTGGCACGGGTGCTGCAAGAGCCTGGTATGTGTCCACTTCCAGCTTCGTTACTTGCTGCACACACCCTATACCCTTAGCCATATAAACATACATGGGGTCTACTATGCAGCCATGCTGAGCCCCTTCTGCCTCCCCAGGCTCTTTCTAGAAAACAAACCTGGACACATGTTAACTGCCTCTACCCAGGACCTTGTCCCCCTCCTCCTTTGCCCCAGCCTCTTCATCTGACTAAGACTTTACTGAAACCTCCCTGCCTCCAGGAGCTCAGCACAGCTCAGGGGTCCCATTTCTGTGCGCCCCCACTTTGGCACACACTACCCTGTATTGTAATGGGATATGTGCCGATCTTAATCGATATGTGCTGATCTTTATCCAATATCACAAGACCATGAGCTCCCTGAGGGCAGGGAGACTTCACAGCCCAGTGCTAGATTAGCGCTGTCCAATAGAAACTTCCACAATGATGGAAATGTTCTATGTCTGTGCTGTCCAATATGAGAGCCACTAGCCACGCGTGGCAACTGAGAACTTGAAATGTGGCTTGTGTGCGTGAAGAACCAACCTTTCATTTAGTTTAATTTTATCTAAATAGTCACGTGTGGCTGGCTAGTGGCTGCCACACTGGACAGTGCAGGTCTAGAACAATGCCAGCTCACAGCAAGTGCTCAGTACCTGAATGAATGAGTGAGTGAGTGACCGGTGAGGAGCTCTTTGCTACTACCCTCTTTTATCACCCTCATTACAAAAGGCTGATGTCAGTCTTCTCCATGAGGCTGCAAGCTTGCTGAGGGCAGAATACATACAATTGCTGTTGCTCATCCTGATATCCCAGTGTTTTCTATGGTTCCTGGACACAGCCCCTCAGTAAATACGAATGCACGAATGAATGAATGCATGAATGAACGCATGCCGGCAACACAGACCCTCTTTCCCTTCCTTACCAAGCCTCGGGAAACATGTACTGAAAAGGAAAACAGTCCCGCTAGGCTGACTGAGTAAACTTCCAGCACCATTCTTCATCTTGTTACACTGACTGCCCGCCCTGCGTCCCGGCACTGTCCCACTGGCATCAACAGCAAGCTTCTGCTGCCAGCGAGCGAGGCGTCCTTTTCCGCATGTTCTTTCCTCTCCCCCGCAGACACCATGGAAGAAGTAGGGCAAGTCCATTGACTCTTGACTCAGAAAAGGATTAGGGCTCCTCATTCTCCTGGGGCTGCTGTTCCCTGCCTCCAGACTCAGGCGGCAGGGTCCCTTCGGGAGTTTTCAGGAAAAATTATAACTCCTAAGAACGAGGATGAATGTGAGAGCCTAATTGTAAATCAAATGCCTTTTATCCCTGACTATTGGCTGCACTGTTCTCCAGCACTATTATTCACGGCAAGCATCATCTGCGTCCTTCCCACCCACTGCCCCGTCCCACTTCCTTCTGAGGTAGGGCATGGTGGTTTCTCCCAGCATTCACCAGATATGCCTCCAGTCAGTCGGGGTGACACTGCTTGAAGCAAATTTAGGAACTCTCTTATGGGCATTTAGGGACCCTGTGGTCTCCTGTCAGCCGAGACCCAGACTTGCAACTGCACATGTCAATCCTGTGCAAAGATCCAGGGGCACATAGCAGGGCATGCAGAGTGGTTCCTATGCCCAAGGAAGTTGGGTGTTTTGAGCTCAAAAGCCACCACTACATGGAAACAATGCCTAAGGGTGTTTGGTTTCTAGAACAGAAACAGATCAGTCAGTGGTAACTTGCCCTAGTTTTATGGTGAATACCACAGACCCACCACATACTGTGTAACCTGCAGCAAGTCACCTCTCTTCTCTGAGTCTCACTTTTCCATCTGTAAATTGGGGAGAATGCCAGCACTTGCCTCCCAGAGTTATACAGATTAAATATTCACAAAGGCAAAGTGCTTAGCACAGGGCTCCGCACAGAGCAGGCAGTCAATAAACAAATACTATTACTGATGTTGTCACTGTTGTCTGTAGGGTCTCTTGTAGCTACACAATTTAAGTATCTAACAAGCACTGAACTCCGACCCTCTGCCAGGCACCGTGATAGGCACTACCTGTTTTCAAGCAGTGTGGTATTTGTTGGAATGATGAATGTTTTAGATCAAACACATCCATATGTGTAATAAGTATGTCATGTGAGCGTGGGAGAGGCTAAGGAGCCCGGAGGGGAGGACTCGGTCTGGGCAGCCTGGGAGGATTTCACACCCATCTGAGCTGGGCCAGGAAAGAAGAAAGGGGGATCCCTGGCCGTAGGCCTAGCATCTTCAAAGTTCCAGGAGTGCACAAGATCAGGGGCTTTTTGGGTAACAGCAAAATTTGTGGCTGGAGCACAGGGCGCCTGGTAAGGAACTGGCAGGAGATGAAAATGAAAAGATTGAGTCTGGGCCAAGTTCAGCCTTCTCTGCCAGGAAAACGAGGAGTTGAACTTTGTCCTGTGGATGACAGAAGGGTTTTAAGTACCACTCATAAAGTTACTCAACTCTGGAGACCAGGAGCACACCCCTCAGTGCACATGCACGTATGTGCATGTGCACACTCCAGTATACACACATTCACACACACTTCCACGCACAGCTGCACATGCACACACACATAAGCACACCACATAGATACACATACATGCACACACATATCTGTCCACACACATACATGTGCACGCACACATGCATATACATACAGACATGTGCGCACGCACATATATACATGCATGCACACACACCACACACACACACACACATACACAAACATACACGGACACATACACCCCTTGGATGCGCGTGGCACCCTACACTGGACGCAGAGCAGAAATGGGAACCTCCAAGCTCCAAGATATAGCAAGAAAGGAGGTGTTCTGAAAGCCATGGAGAGGTCCCGGAGGCCAGTTTCGGGCTGTTTGGAGGAGGAAATGTTTACATACAAGAGGTTTCCTGTGCACGCACATGCACTTACCCCTTGAGGACGGGAGAGCCCTGTGGGTAATTCTTTCAAAATAAAGCCCTCACATGTTAGGTCCACCACTCGTGGCACCGAAGAGACTTTGCAATAAAAGCCCAATCTTTTCACTTGCATGATTTTCCAGCCTTGGTCTCCTCTGACAACTAACTTCCTCCCCTCTCTATCACCCACATTTAAAAGGGCCATGTGCACATGGACTTAGGAGTCTGTCTCCACGAGGTCAGGTTCAGACGCACTGTGTAGGATGTGGACATCGATTGGGGAACCCAGGAACACCTCCAATACCTGCACTTCATTCCCCCTCCCCATCTCCCTCTCCTGAGCTGACCAACTGTTTTCTAAGGAGAATAGGTACCCAGAGGAGGCTCATTCACAATGAGGATTTCATGCACCAGGTAGATGAAAAAAATGTGCTAAAGCTCCTTAAAAGAGTCACATTCTCCTAAGCAGAAAACCTCCCCCGCCACATACACAATATGGTTCATACCAGCAATTAGCTCAGTAAACTCTCTTCTTTAGAGGGAAAGTAGAAGTTAAAATGGAAGGGACTTCAGGGGTCATAGTTGGATTGATGGGAGTTGTCTCTTTAACAATGAGTCAAACTTTCCTTGGAAGGAAAAACTGCCTGAAGCAAATAAGAATTTCTCTTAGTCCCAAAAGATAATTAAACCCCATCTTTGTTAGGCCTGACATGGAAGCCAGGCACTGTTCTAAGATATTAGCTTGTTTTATCCCCACTGTAACTCTAGGTGAGGAGACTGAGGCACAGAGGGGGAGGTGATGTGCCCCAGATCACAGAGTGAAAGACAGGATGTGAACCCAGATCATCAGGCTCCAGAGGTCAGACCCTGCCCTCTCAGTGCACTCAGTCCTTCTGCTCTGCTGGGATGAGGCAGGTCCCACACACACTCAGCAGGACCTGGGAGGACAGCAGCAGGGCCCAGAAGGACAGGAGCAGAGTCCTGAGCGGCCCTGACCTTTAACGTGCGGAGGGCTGGCCCATGCCGTGTCTTAGTAAGCAGCAATCCACAGCGGTGGATGTGATTGTTTCTGAATGTTCTCAGGGGCCAGCACAGAAGGCTCTCAAGCTGTCATGTACCACTGGATGTGACTGGGGAAGGCAGGCGAGGGCATCATTCTGCTCAGGGCAAAGATGGCCATGAAGCTTGGCCACAGATGTCAAGATGAGCTTGGCACTCTGTGCCATCTCAGGACCACACTGTCTCCAGATTCCCAAAGCCAGACCCCACCCACCTCAGTTGGGTCCACCCAGAGTGAAGAGACTTCTCCAAAGTAACAGAGCAAGCAATCAGCAGAACCAGGAGTCACATAGAGCTGCCACGTCACCAGACTTGCACCCTGGCAACCTCACAGGCTCTCTCCACTATGTGAGGACACAGCAAGAAGGTGGCTGTCTGCAAGCCAGGAAGAAAGCCTTCACCAGGACCCAACCATGCCTACACATGAATCTGGGACTTCCAGCTCCCATAAGTGTGAGAAAATAAATATTTGTTGTTTAAGCCACCCAGTCTATGGTATTTTGTTATGGCAGCCCGAGCTAAAACAGATGGAGAATATTACCCTCAGATCAGGGCCTAGAAAACACTTCCTCAGTCTCCTCTCCTAAATACAGAACAGCTTTACCTGTCTCTAGAGATCAAGCACCTCATGCTACAAATCTCCCACCCCAGTCCACACAGTACCTGGCATATAGCTGGGGCTCAAGAAGCACTTGCTGAACAGAGCTCTGCACTGGTGAAGCAGCTGAGAGTTTAATAGCTGGCACCTATTCTAACCCTCAGTTCCTGTCTTCAGGCAGCTCCCAGCCTAGGAGCTTCAACTTCAAAATCAACCAACTGCAGCCTTTTTAAGATGAAGAGTGCCCACACCCAGTGACTCTGCATCTCAGCATCTACTCGGAAGCAACTAACCTGTGCACAGGAGTCCTGGAGGAGACTGCTTGCTCCTGAGCTATGTTTACAAGTGAAAAACGAGACATGGCCATGAAGGGGTCCTGTGAAGGGGACCTGCGGTGGGGGCTTCCAGTTTATGGAATGAGATGTAGCAATTGAATGGAATGAGGTAGGTCTTTAGCTATAAGACCAATGGTTGGGCAGTGAACCCCCCAAAAAGTCATTAAAAAATGAGGGAATCATTAAAAAATGAAATAGATATTTCATTTTTACTGAAAACATATGAATGTATATTTGTTCTTCCATCTTTTGTGGAAGGGCCAAAGGCCTTTTCTTTGAAGATGGCCCTCCACCCCCAAAGTCCCCTCTTTCTCATATAACCACATACCTCAGGCTTCACTGACAATTTGTAGTTTCTATTTCTTTGAAGACCTCCATAAGACTGTCTTACTATTATGGCTTTTTCCCATTCTTTCAAAGTTCTCTCATCCACAACAGCTATTGTTTTTTGCAACACTCTACCGAGACTTCCTTTAAGCATTACATTCGGTTTTCATAAAAACCACCACTCTCTTCACACTCATATTTCCTAAGTTCGTGCAATCTGTAAGTAAATTATGTAATTATAGTAACACCCATCATCGGCATAATCGGGTTTCAGGACAAACACAACTGACTCTTGGTAAACAAACAACTTCAATCCCAGGAAGAAGAGTGCGTGGGTTTCCTCAGAACATCCTTCCTGCCCTGGGCACTGATTGGCACTACTCGCAAAGGGGGTGCAGGGTGCTGGCTATCCTAGCCAGCCTGTTAAATAAGTCTCCTGCCACCAAAAGTTAGAGGGTGAGCACAGTTAGCACAGGTTATACGGCTCCACTGTATGAACACAGACACATCTCCAGAAAGCCTTGATGAGTGAAAAAGCAAACTGCAGAAAGATATAAACAATACAATTTCTTTTATGTTTAAATAAAGAAACTCATGGGGGCTGGCTGGTTGGCTCAGTTGGTTAGAGCATGATGTTGATAACACCAAGGTCAAGGGTTTGGATCCCCTAACTGTCCAGCCACCATAAAAAAAGAGAGAGAGAGAGAGAGAGAAAGAAAAGGAAGAAGAGAAAGAAAGAAATTCATATAAAAGTATACCATTCAAACAGATGGTCCTATAGAAAGTATGTTTGAACGTAAATATTTAAAAAAAAGAAAACCTGGAAGCATGGGACATCGGACAGAAACAGGTTTGGTGGTGGAGGAAGGGGAACTTTAGATTTTTCTATAAGACATAATTTTTCACAAGAAAAATATGTTTATATACTAATAAGTATATAACTGAGTTTTATTTTTTTAGTCAACAAGATTTAACAAAGGAGTTCTGCACCCAAAACAAATAAGCCAGAGCCTGATAAGAATGCAGCTTAAAAAAGAAGAAATCAAAATAACATTGAAAATAAAAAACATTTAACTGGTCTCAAGGAAAGGCCATCTGCCTCCTCTCAGCCAGGGCGAGCAAGTGAACAGCCTGGATCACAGGCACTCATGGGACGAGCCCTTCAACAGGCAAGTGGATTCATCAAACCAGTGTGTTACCACCAGATATGAAGGTCAACGTGTCTGGCCACTATGTGCCGCAGTGACCAACTACTTTTGGCCCTTGATCTGTTTCTCCATATAGCCAAATTCACCAAGAAGTAATACTCAAAGGGGACCTTTAAAGTTGGCTGTGATTATTCTTTCAGCCACACTCACTGCAACGGTTCGTTCTGTCCTTCATTTGCCAATGATTTGGAGGGTCTCTACCATGTCTAGGCACAGAGCTCGGAGCTGGAGACAGAGTTGTGAACAAGGAGTTCGTGACCCAGCATAGAGAGAGACACTGGTGACCACTGGACAATTATTTCATGTCAATTGTGCCTGTGCTGTAAAGTAACCCATAAAGAGAATTACCTGTCCAGTCCCAGGCGGGGACAGGGCATCCTGGAGTTTCACGGAAGGTCCTCTGTGGAGGTGGTACTGAAGCTGAGAGATGAAGGGGAATCAGGAACTCGTGAATGAAGGCAGGGGAGAAGCCCCGTCTTAGCAAGAATGGCATGCACTCGGACGTGGGAAGAAGGCTGATCCAGTTGAGCAAAGAAAGTGGGCCCCTGTGGTCGGAGCAGGGTAATAATATCAACAGCGTGTGAAGAGGTAGGAAAGACTGGTTCAGACAGACTCCTTCCTCTGCCTGTTGCTCAGACCAGAATTAGAAGGTTCCTAAAAGAAGGGACACCATGGCGGGATTCCTGAGTGGGGACATGGAGTGTCACCATGCTCCTGCTTGGGCCTAGTGGAAAACACTGATATGGCAGCCTGTGCTTCCAAAGTGGTCCTCAAGTCACTGAGGGTCCTGCAAACATCTGCTCCAGGCTCCCAGAGCAGCGGACACTGTGCAGCTACCCCGGCCCATCATCACCAACCCCCCAGGACATCTGGTTAGAACCCTCTCACCGTCTGCACAACCCTCGGACTGCTGAGCTTGTGCAAACATTCCCAAAATGTTTTTCTGTGCAATTGAGATGCCTGCCTGGAAAATCTTTGCTGCAATCATTTCTTTCTCCCAGGTAGCTATGCCCCACTGTTTTCCTGCAAGATTCTACGTCACAAAAGGGATATCCCCAACTAATATGACATCCAAATGAAGTGGAGAATCTGAGCTGTACGAATTCAGGTAATCACGTCCCATCGTGTATGCTCTTCCTCAGCACTATCTGATTGAATTTCCTGTGCATGTGAAAATAAACACTGTTGTGTGACCCACGATGAACATGCAAACAGCTTGATTATATCAATTTTAATAGAATAGGTTGCCACAAACAGATAAGCACTGTTACTTTTATTTTAATTTAAAATGAACACAATTTCTATAAGATACAGGCAAAATTAATGATCTTAGAAGGAATCAACTTCCCTGTGGAAAAAAAAATCAGATAATTTATTACTGACTGAGATGATAACAGAGTCTTGATTTAAGAATGTCATGTGCTATTCTGACCTTAATACCTCTTTCTATTTCCTTGCAAAGAGGCTATTCCAACACATTCTTTTGGGTGGACTGAACGTCAGTGTGACTTGGCTTAAATGGCAGAGGATAGATCCCTACCCTAAAATTACTGAAACCAAGAGAAATCCACAGGATCAAGACAAGACCAAGAAAAATCTTATAAAACAGTAATCTAATCAACTTCCTGCCAAAACCAGACTCTTCTTAAATTGCAGATATCAACTTACGAAGCTTAACAAGAAAGAATATGGACACACATGCTAGCCCCAAGAAGATCCACAGAATAAAGCCCCCGCCAACCCACAGTATATTCACTAACGACGATGCTGCTATTCCGACAGCCCCGTGTAGTCAAATTTGGGGGCCTTCCCTCAGAGCTGAGGCTGCCCCAGCTGTGGGAGGCGGAGCCAACCGTAGCCAACTCCCCATCCCGTGTCTTGCTCCACGAGTGTCCGTGGGCAGGCTGTAGGGTGCCGTGCTTAGGGGTGTGGTTCTGAGAATGAGACTGCCCTAGGTTTATCTCGTCTCTACTCTTTACTAGATACCTCATCTCGGGCAAATCATTTCACCTGCCTGAGCTTCAGTTCTAGCATCTAAAAATGTGTACAGTGACAGTACCTACCTCCTAGGATTATGGTGGGATGTCAGAAGACTGTGTGTGTGTGTGTGTGTGTGTGTGTGTGTGTGTGTGTGTGTGTGTGTGTGTAATACTTGGTGCAGCGTCTAGCACAGGGCAAGCCCTTGGCAAATGTAAATTATTACTGTCGTTCGATCTAGAATACCTGGCCTCTCCCCACCTGACTCAGCCAGACACCCACATGCATCCCAAACATGCGTGTGGGCACCCAAGACCCTGCACCCAGGGCTCTGCTCCCAACTCTGTGAACACTCGCTCACACCTCCAGCTGGCTCCTGCCCTGCACACCACCATGCAGCCCCCACCACCTTAATATCTTGCCGTCACTTAACACACCACAGGGCACTTCCCTGCTCAAAAGGAGTGTAGTCCTAAAGTCCCCATGCCTAATTCCTCCAATGAAGTTTCACAAAACCCCCCATATTGGCCATTTCTATCCCACTTTTTTCCTCAGGATCCCCCCCCCCCCGCAACCCTCCATGCAAACTCGCACTCTCCATGTGAAAATAGAGAAAGGCAGGATGGTAGAGCAGAGGGGGCCACCTGAGTCTGTGTCCCAGTTCTGCCCCCAACCAGCTCTGGGGTCTCCAGCAAGTTACTTTTAAAGTCACACAAACATCATATCATGTCAAACGCAGTTGCCACTAGAGAGGGTAATAACTGGCCTGGCGCACAGGGGTGGGGGCCGGGGGAAGGCTGCTCCATTCATTTGTTTTTTTGATCTTGGTGCTGGTTACATGTGTGTGTTTAGCTGGCAAAAATTCACTGAGTTGTATGTCATCTGTGCATGTTAAGTTTCTATAAAATTTACTGGGGGGAAAAAGACATTCTGTGCCTTGGTTTCTTCATCTGTAAATTGGGAGGTACTAAGACCTCTCGAAAAGGCTCCTGCTGTTCTCCCGCCCTAAATAAATTCTACCCACTTCATCTAAAGGTTGTGAACTAGGAACCCATCCTGGGGTAGCCAACACTAGGACTGTATTTAAGATGAGCTATAAGGTTCTGGGGATCAGTTGCACAACTATGTGAATATACTTAATACGACTGAATGTGTGCTTAAAAATGGTTAAGACAGGAAATTTTATGTTTCACATATTTTACCACAATTAAAAAAAAAAAAAGATGAACTACAATAGAATATTCTAATCCTGGAGATCAATTTATAATGCCCAGAGTTAACGAAGGGTGAGAAAGGCAGCAACTTCCCCGCACATGGGCCACAGGGGGTCCACCCAAGGTACGTCCTCTCTGCCCAGTGGGAGATAGGACGGAGCTTTCCAGTGTCCATACCAAGGATGGGAAGCCTTCCAAGCATCTGCAGTCACCCTCCAAATGGGTTCAAGGAACCAGTTATTAGCTTTCATGGCAAACATGACTCGCCTTGTGTAATTTTAAGGTAATTAACACTTATCTGATTTCAAAGTTTTTATAGAGAAATTAAAGTTTATACTAGCTGGTTCTGGCTGCTTTGCAAACCTAGGGGATGGGGGTAGGGGCTGCTTTGGGTTCCTGCTTACAAGTTTACACTGCAGACAGGGATTACATCGACCCAGAGGACACTATAGACACCAAGTCCCTTATCACTGAGGTTCCCTGGACCCTTGGGTGACATGACTCCCTGGGAGGAAATCCAACGTGCTCTTGCCTTAAAGTCAGAGCAGACAATTTTCTGCAAAAACCTGGTACACGTAAACTGACCTAGAGTCCTTTAGCTTATGGGAATGTTCAAATGTATAATTTTTAATCTCTGTAACAGCTTGTCAGCCCATTTAGAGTTTGAGGCTACCTCAGGAATTTATTGGGAGGAGGGTAAGTTGGGTAACAGAGTCAAATATTTGTAAATGGAAATATTCTGAGAATTCAAGGACACGTGGTTATAGTATACAGTGATGACATGCCCTACACAAAGTCAACAGAATCAATGGAAATGATAACAACTGTATTATTAGGAATAGATTAAGGGCTTTTTATGGTGCCAGGCACAGTACTGTTAAATTCACACGTCTGATCTCATTCTTGCTAGTAACTTTATGTGGCAGCTACTTACGACTAGCTCCACTTAGAGAGATAACTTACTACACTATTTTAAAAAAAAAGCATTCCAGTGACATGCCATGAGAAGTGATAATAAAAGAAGCACAGGGAAGCATCATGAGACACAACCGACAAGAAGGTCAAATACACTGGAAATTATATGCATGTGAGATTCTGAGACACCATTTGGCTGTGACCTTGGACAAGTGACATGACCTCTCTGTACCTCAGTTCCTTCATCATTAGAATGAAAACGTCCAACTTTAAAACACTATGAATGTAGAATAACTAAAACAGCATGATGCAGAACAAGGACAGTAAATCGGTGGTAACTAATAAAAAGCCTAAAAGTGATCTTAGCATATATGCAAAAAATTTAGTATCTGACAATAGTGATAGATATTGTAAAGCAGTGGCAAAAGGGAGCTCTCCTTAGTGAATAAGACTGGATAACTAGTTAACTATTGGAAGGGAAGGAACAGCATTTTACCCTGCCTCCCACCTTACATCAAAAACTAATTCTGTGTTATATGTTTTAAAAAAAATGGGGAGTATTTGCTTGATTTAAAATTTGGAAGAAATTTCTGTGCCACTAAGATGCTTAATTAAGAAGTCACTAATTAAGACACTCAAATCTGACCATAGAAAAATGTAAAACTTCTGTACACTGATAAACACCTCAAACAAAATTAAGAGGCTGGAGAACAAAATACAAGGTGGGGGAAGATAATAATTGCTACATACATCATTTGAAAAAAGGTTAACAATTTCTCTATATTAAAAAAAGAAACCCTTACAAACTATTTTTTTAAAAGGCACATGTCCTAATTAAAAATAAAACACAAATAATCTAAACAACTTGCAAAAAACCACAAGTAGTTATTAACAAACCCATAAAATGAGGGGAGTGAATGAGATTTTGGGAACAAGTCCCAACTAAGGGCCACCGGGAGACGTTCACTCAGAGCTGAGTTCACGACAATTGAGCATTTATGGCCTTGCCCATGTGGTCAAAAGGGGGCAGTCCTGAAACTCCTGGCCACAAGACAGAGCCTGGCCACAAGCTGCCTGGGACGTGCCCAGGTGCAGGAACCCAACACAGACAAGCGGCCCAGTCCTGGCCTGAAGGGGACACACTCAGACCCACATGGGATGGCAGCGGTAGCCATGAGCAGTAGCTCCCACAGGGGCCCCTCTCCTGCCCTGCCTGGAATCGGCAGGTAAGAGGGGTGGGGGGAGGTAGAGAAAATGCTCATCTCCAGGACCTTCCTTCCCTATGGTGGTCTCCTTAGCTGCTCAGAGGACGCTCAAGGTGATGGGCAGAGGAGGATGTGGGAGGGATCCTGCCTGCCTTCCCCTTCAGGCTACAGCTCCCTTATCCCCTGCACTGACTCGGCCCCAGCTCATGCTCTAGGACCTTCTAATGTAGCCCCTCTATTTTAAAAATAAAGCACATAATAATACTATAAATAATAACACACACAGTCCTAACTATCACACAGTGAGTGGCTACTACATACTTACTCTGCAAACTTCACTCCAGTGAACAAGGTGAGGCTCGGCAAAGCTAAACTGATTGATTGACTGATTCAGTCATTCATTTGCTCACTCAAAAAGCATTCACCGAGCATCTAACACATACCAGAGCCTGTTCTAAATGTTGGGGATATAGTAGTCGGGGGGGGGGGGGGGGGGGGAAAAAAAAAAACCCCG
>NW_007727093.1:668819-694373 GCF_000696425.1 Galeopterus variegatus
GGGGGGGGGGGGGGGGGGGGAGGGATGACAAACAAAAATCCCTGACCTTCCAGTGGGAGGAGACAATAAACAAAATAAATAAGAAATGCACAGCCTGTTATAAGTGCTAAGGGGGAAAAAAAATAAGGTAGAGAACAAGAAATAGAATAAGATATTGGGGTAGGGAGGTCAACGTTTTAGATGGGAGGGCCAAGGAAGGCCTGAGAAGGTGACTTCTCAGTAAAGATGGAAAGGTGGTGAGGAGCAAGCGTATGGATGTTAGGCCCAGTGCATCCCAGGCAGAGGAACCGGGCAGGGCAAAGGCCTGCAGGTGCAGCGTGCGTGGCGTGCCCAAGACGAGGCCCAGACCAGACCATCATAAGCAAGGGGTGAGCTTGCACCTGCCACCACCTTTGCAGACAGGCACAAGAGGTGATGGGTGTGCCAAGGTCACATGGTTAATCACTGAATGACCAGCCAGGCATCAGACAATGGGAAAGGGGCACAGAGCTGTATCCTGGGGAGAAGTGCCCATCCGTGCCCCAAGTGCTAGGATGGCACATCTCTGCCCTCCTTGGGGCTCATGAAGAAAAGCCTAGGGTGGCAGCTCTTCCCTGGTATCAGGCAGGTCCCAGCGACCCCCTGCTCAGCATCGGGTCCCCTGGCTTCATCTCCCACTCCCTCTGATCCAGGGAAAGTTCTCCTTACTCAGCCATCAGACAAGCTGAAAGCCTCCTGCAGCCTGAAGGACTGAGCTGAGGGCAGCCAGCCCAAGTCCCTGGGGAAGCTCAGAGCTATTTGCGGGATTTAAAAGGTACTTGAAGAGACTGCGAATAAGCCCAGTGATTTATCTGTTGAGCTCAATTTATTGGCCTGGCAGGAAAGGTCATTCAGGAAATTTTTCAAAATTAGTGATGGTCAACTAGAAGACAGTTACATATGTGCACATATGCTCACACACGCACTCCTGCCAAACACATAGCAGCGTGTGGACAGCCTGAATTTGTTCCACTCTGCCATCTCATTATGCAGTTACTTGCAGTCGGCAGGAAGATATGCAGGGTGGCACGGGATCTTGAGTCCCCCAACTTCAATTTGAAACCCAGCTCACACACTTCCGAGCTGTGTGCCCACGGGCAGCAAACCTCTTTAGCTGTCCTAGGCCTCAGTTCCCTTATCTATAAAATGGAGCTCACCAGATTACTGTGAAAACTGTAGGAAATATACATAAAGCACCCAACTCGGTATACAGTAGGAATGCTAAGAAAAGGAAGCTATCAAATCACAACACGGTCTTAGGACTATTGGCAGCACAATCATTTCATTTTAGAGAATGCACCAGACCCACGTAAGCAAATTTATGAGCCATTTCTAAATTAAAATGGCAACAAGAGGTGAGATAATCAACAACTAGCCCCAACTAGTAATTTGCAATAGAAATGAATGTTTCTTGGTCAATCCCCCTTTTTTTTTTTCTTTCCTGTTGGTCAATGGCATGGTTTGAATCAGCCAGGCTGGCAAAGACCACAACCTCTCAAAAGCAATGAACTTGGAAGGAAGGGGAACATTTCTTGGATCAGTGAGCCCAGCCCTCCAAGCAAAGGTCGGACAGCAGGTCTGGACTTGATGCTCGGGCACGGCCCACGTCTCCTCAAACAGTGTGAGCACATCAAACAGATGCCTCAAGTGGCCCAACTCCTAATTCTTCTTGCAAGCACTAACCATGCAGGTGGAGATGGCAGTGCCCAGGGTGGCAAGACAAAAAATGGAGAGGGTGGCAGAACCCAGAATGGATGAGTACGTTAGTGTCCGAGGGCTGCCGTGAAAAAGTATCACAAACTGGATGGCTTAAAACAACAGAAATTCATTCTCTCATAGTTCTGGAGGCTAAAAGTCCCATATCAAGGTGTCAGCACAGTGGATTTCTTCTTGAGGCTCTGGGGGAGAATCTGCTCTAGGCCTCTCTCCTAGCTTCTGGTGGCTGCTGGAAATCCTTGGCACCCCTTGGCTCGTAGCTGTGTCCGCCTCCACCATCACATGGTGTTCTTCCCTGTGTCTGTGTCTCTCTGTGTCCAAATTTCCCCCACCAGTCACTGGGTGAGGGCCCAACCTGATCCAGCATGCCCTCGTCTTAACTTGATTACATCGCAACAACTCTATTTCCATATAAGGTCACGCTCACAGGTACAGAGGTGAGGGCTTAAACGTACCTTCTGGGGGGACCCAATTTAACCCCCAGCAGTGACCATCCAAGATAATATCAGAACAAGCTAGCAGTAGCCAGTGGCTAACGTCCAAAATTCAGCAGCAAAAGGGGAGTGGGCAGTGCAGGGGGGACAAGGGACAGGAATGCTGGATGCTCAGGTCTAGCTTTTCCAACCACTCACCCTGAGATGATCAGGAACATTTTTTTTTAACACAGAAGGGGTTGTACTGATTAAATAAGATAATGTATGTAAAAGAGGGCACATGTCCAGCACGCAAATGCCACTTAGAGATATCACCATCAATAGTATCTGGAGGTGGCACACAGTTCTGACACACAGTGATATTTCCACTTCCCAGTGACACAGAAGACTTGGAGGGAGCAGGCCCCCAGCTAAGGGAGAGACGTGGGAGGGGGGCGGGAGAGACTCCGCTCTGCCTGGGGAGGGGGAGCTGAACGGTGGAGCTGGCTTTTGTGAGCAGGAGGCAGAAGATGCAAATGACCTGTCAGAAGTGTCAGCTGCTGAGGGTGCTGGGAGTCGCTGAGTCACGGGCTGCACCAATCCCACAAAAGACACATCCTCCCACCGAGAGAAACTGTTTGACTTGAGAAAAGTACAGGTTACGTGATACTCACTAAACACCCCACCTTCCTGCTCAACAGAGGGGAGACATGAGAAATGCGAAATCCATCAAGGTCCCTGGGGAATCCACCACCTTTACTGGGATGTTTTTCCACCAAAATCAAGGCCCCATGCATATCACATTCTCCTGGGACAACGTATTATCAGAACTCCCTCATAAGAGGTTCAAACCGCATAAGACATGGGACTCTGGTAAGAATGGTTCAGAATTTGTGATGTTCCTTGATCCTAAATGAGATTGATTTTTCCACTGGCCTTAATTGTAACAACAATTTACATACGAAGATAGCCATTTATAGCTGCCTGATTGGAAGATGAATTCATTAAGGTTTTCAGGTAACGGTGATGGTTTTGCTGCCGCTGGCCTAAAAGTTCCATTCTCCCACCCTTAATCCTGACCCACCTGGGTACTCGCATCAGTTTCCTATGGCTGCTGTAACAAATGACCACAAACTTAGTGGCTTTTTCTCACAGTTCTGGAGGTCAGAAGTCCAAACTGTATCTCACTGGACTAAAATTGACATGTGGGCAGGGCTGGATCCTGCTGGCGGCTCCACGGGAGGGTCTGTTTCCCTGTCTTTTCCAACTTCCAGAGACCGCCCACACTGTCCGTCTACCACACACACCCCAGGGGCCCCACCCAAACTGCCCTGCTGGCCGCTCCAGAGCCACATCTCCCACCTGGCCCTCCCACTCCAGCCACCCACACCTGGTGCCCTGAGGCTCACTGGTCCCAGGCACCGCTCACCTTTGGGTCCCCTCTAGGAGGGAAACCACATGCCCGCCCTTCCCTATCATCCTCCCTTCAGGGTCCCATCCCAAGATAGTCTCAAGACGCAGCATCAACATCATGACCTCCAGGAAGCTTTTCTTGATCCTCTTAACCTGGCCTACATACTTCTCTCTTGCTCCATGTCACACTGTATTATGAATATCTATTGAATCATCAAAAAACTTCCCAATGGGAAGTTTGAGGGAGGACTTCAAAGGCAGGGACCATGGATCATTCATCTGTGTCTAGCTCAAGGCCTGATTTGCAATGGGTACTAAGTGCTGGATGGGTGGACGGGTGGGCAGATATATGGGTGGGTGGATGGATAGGTCAGCCTGCAAACCTAACTAACTCTCCATCATCATCTGCTCCCAGCAACCCCCCTTTCTTGTCACACTTTGCACAGGTGAGCTGGAGAGCAGAGATTTTCTGATATAGGCAGAAATCAAGAAAGCACATTCCTTTTCAGGTTCAGACCTGTCTGACCTACACGAGTTGTCTGGACGCGCCGTCACTGGCAGGCTGCTTCCTCCACTGAAGCCCATCCCCAAACTGCAAAGCTCAGGCCTCTGTGTGCTCAATCCTAGGAGTCCAAACAGACCCAAAACATGTCCAAAACCATCCCAGGAACCAAGAGAGATTCCCAGTAATTATGAAGTGTAATTTCCCTTCTTATTTTGAAGGAGGTGAAGAGGGGCCCAGGGCACCTCCAAAGGGACACTGTCTTCTGCAGAGCTGCCTGGAAGCAACACTACAAACCCACCCCTCTGGTGGGCTGGTTCCTGCACTGCAACCTCTCTTGAGGGGCACCTCTAGGAGACGAGAGTGGACTTCTTATGCTCTTTTGTACCTTGGACCCCTTGGCAGTCTAGTGATACCTCTGGACCCCTTCTTAGAGCAAGCTTTTTTAGAATTTATTTATTTATTTATTTATTTATTTTGGCAGCTGGCCAGTATAGGGAACCGAACCCTTGGCCTTGGTGTTACAAGGCCATGCTCTAACCAACTGAGCTAACTTGCCAGCTCTCAGTGATCTTTTTAAACGTATAAAGTAAACTCATAGGAAACTGCAAAGGAAACTGATCATATTGAAATACAGTTATCAAAATATCTTTTAAGGGCCGGCCCGGTGGCACACTCTGTAGAGTGCGGCACTTGGGAGCATGGTGGCGCTCCCGCCGAGGGTTCGGATCCCATATAGAGACCGGTCCACTCACCAGTTGAGCGCGGTACGGGCGCGACACCGAGGGTTGCGATCCCGTTGCCAGTCCCGGTACGGGCGCGACATCGAGGGTTGCGATCCCGTTACCGGTCACGAAAAAAGACAAAAAGAAAAAAAAAATTTGTGATAGAGTAATAGATGTTTTGTTCATTAATCCATTAAAGAACAACATCTAGCTATAGGTTTGATAACTACCATAACTTCGGAGTAGTGATGAATACAACAGGAAAAGAATATGAAAACATCTGTGATTTCTATTGGCGACTAAGGCACAGGTACTGCCAGCACCATTGTGGTTGGTCTCATCTCCAGCCATCACTGAAGGAAATGCTAAATTTCAGTTAAACATTAGTGACCACAAAGATGTCTTACCCCCACACCCACACCCAAGCTCACAGATGACTTGAATTCTATCCAATGGCCCAAGGTGGAGAACTCCTGGAAGTAAGGAGCTTTCCTTTCATTCCCTTTGTTTCATTCCTGATGATAATAAAATGCTCCCCGCACCTACGTGGACACAGTACCCAAACAAATTAAAATCAGCAGTTCAAAAAGATACTTGTACACCAATGTTCATAGCTGAATTATTCTAATAGCCAAAAGGTGAAAGCAACCCAAATGCCAATGGATGGATAAATGTACACACACACACACACACACACACACACACACTGGAGTATTATTCAGCCTTAAAAAGGAAGGAAACTCTGACACATGTCACAATATGAATAAACCTTGAAGACATTATGTTAAGCGAAGTAAACCAGTCACAAAAAGACAAAGACTGTACGATTCCACTCACATGAGGCCCCTAGAGTAGTCAAATTCATAAAGACAGAAAGTAGAATGGGGATTGCCAAGGGGAGGGGAGGGGAATGGGGAGTCAGGGTTTCATTAGGACAGAGTCTCAGTTTGGGATGATGGAGAGGTCCTGGCAGTGACGGTCACACAACAATGTGAATGTATTTAATGAAGTGTACACTTAAAATGGTTAAAATGGTAAACTTGATGTTATTTATATTTGACTACAATAAAAAATTTAAAAATGTATAAAAATACTCCCTGCAGAACATGTGAAGGCTCCGTAACTGTTAAGAACAGGAACAGCCTCCCTCGTGGCCGAGGGCAGAGTGGCCTGGTGGCTCTGCGCCGCCTGCACCGCCAGACAGGCCAGGGCTTGGGCACTGCTGCACCACTTACAAGCTGAGCCACCCTGGGCAAGTCACTTCACCTCTCTGACCTCAATTTCTGCCTCTGTGAAATGAGGGCTGTGGTCACAACTGCCACACATTGGGCAACAATGACGTGTGCTAAGCATTTGCAGACGCTATCTCACCTGGACTTCCCGATAACCCCATGGAGTTAGCAGGACTGTGGCTAGCGCATTACAAATGAGTTAGTTAACTTACCCCAGGTCAGCCGGCTGGGACATGGCAGAGCCAGACTGGCCCAGGAACTCCAACTCACAATTCTCTCTGTATCTGTCTGTGACCTGTTTACTGTCTCTGTCCCTCTAGGCTGCAGCAGGACAGACACCATCTCTGTTTCACGCGCCACATTATCCCCAGAGCCTGCTGCAGAGGAGGAGCTCAATAAACACTTGCTGAGTGACTGAAAGAATCAAGTTCTGTCTGACCCCAATACTGGCTTCCTTTGTGAGCGACGGGCCGTGGCATTTATAGGGGCTGGTCTTTCAGGTCTTCAAATGGACGTGTGACAAGTCTGGCAAGTCACCGGCCACAGTGCTCCCCAGGGAGCTTCTTACAGAGGTGAGGGCTGAGGGAGCCATAAAGAGACAGAAAAATAAATCTACCCCAAGGTGTACATGAACACAGTCCACACACACACACATACACACACACACACAACTGGAGAAACACCTATGGCTCAGGACCCAGCAGCTGCTAGTTCCTGCCAGTGCAGAGAGAGCTGAAGGGTGTGATCAGTGCTACATCCAAACTCCCCACTCAAGGAAGCCATGCCAAGCGCAAGTTCAGGGCTATGTGACAGTGGCTCGGCTCAGCGGCTTCTTTGACAGCCCTCCTCCCAGGCTGTGCCGAGGAGCTGAGAGGCGGTCAGGGAAATGGGCACAGCTCTCCAGACAAAGACCGCTCCCGCAAGTCTCTATTCCAGACAGCGTTCTAGTTGGCTGTGCCCTCTGAGGGGAGAGGCTTGGCGGGGACCTAAAGGAGGCAAACCTGGGTGGGCTGGGTGACTCGAGGGCTGGAATTTGTCAGACTGGATTAGTCAGTTGCTTGGCCAGGGCCCAGGTGCGATTGGGGTGTTGGAGGGAAGCCCTGCTTCTGGAATCCAACCAAAATGGGGGTTGGGGAGGTTACCAAGCCCACCTTGAGGCTATGTGACCATGGGCTCTGGGTCTCCCTGTAAGACAGGGGAAATCTCTCCCCTTCCAGGGCTGCCACTTGGACGGCACAAGATGATGGAGTTACTCCACAGCGATGAAAAGAAACGAACTAGATCTGTAAGAAATCTGTAACAAAGAGATCTCAAACACATGAGCACATCGTGCAGCATGAAAAAAGATGCGTTGTAAGTACACTTCTAAACCACACACGAAGCAGTGCTCCCTGCTGCTTAGTTACCTGTGTGTGTGTGTAAAAGTATTTAAAATGTGATGGAAAGACGTACAGAAAATTTATAAGGAATGCCTCGAGGGGGGTGGCGAACTCATTGCACTTTTTCCAGTAACGTTTAATTTCATTCACTCAAAAAAGACAAAGCAAAGAGGACAAAATAATAACAGTGGTCACATATGGGTGGAAGAAATGTGATTTTTGATATGAGTCTTTGCTGCTTTTGCTTTCTGTTTGTCTGTCCGTTAGCTAACCCAGAAGTCATCTTGACAAGACGCAACACATCCCACTGATTGTGTCTCCTCAATTGTATATTTATTCTCTTTAATTTTCAAAATTCAAAAAGGGGAAGTCTATCACAGCGTGTAGTACTAACTAAACAGCATCCTCCTAATGAGAATCCGGGGTCTGGGCAGCTCTGCTTAACGACCCTCCTGCAGGGGAAAAAGAAACACACTGGCCCTGCCCGGCTGACGTGGGCCTGCCGCAGACCTGCCTGTCCCAGGACGGGCGCTCAAGGAGGTCTGGGGGTCCTTCAGTGGAGGGGACAGCACTGACTGACGTGTCCTGAGCACACCCCACCCCTCCTATTTCAATCCAGGTATGGCCACCTGGCTTAGAGCTCTGATGACAGGGTCTGATCCACCAATCACAGTCCAGGAAACCCAGTGACGTCATCAATTGCCAATCAGAGCTCCTGATCCGCACGAGCAAATCGAGCAAATCAAGCAAATCGGTGTTGCCACACAGGGCTGACGGGATCCTAGCTGGAGGCAGAGATGCTTGACATTTGCCTCCTCTTAGGCACCTTTTATCAAGTGTGGATGCACGTGGAAACCAGCCGGCAGCCCCCACACCCACCTACACTGAGCTCTGAAATTTCAGATTTAGTCTTAAATTGTAACAGCATCTCTTGAATCCTGCTTATACACTTTCCTTCCCTTGTTCCTAGATAAAAAAGAAACAACATTCTGTACACTGCATCTCATTTTATCTCACTGTATCAGACACTCGCCTTTCTATGGAAAAATTGTATCTGTAAGATTTTGGGTACTGAAAAGGAAAAGAAACATTCACAATACTTTTTTCCTTTCCCTGATCTCAACCAACCCACAACTGAAGAAAACTATCATATGCTTAACCAACCCCCCAAACTGTGGCTGTTTTGAAATCTAGATGCAAGGCATGACAGTTTTCAAAGCTATCAGGTTTCTCCTGTAGTTCATCATCTATGGAGGCCTGTAGATACACAAGACCTTGGATAAGAAAAAATTCATTCCATGGAAGGGCTTTCTGGAGAAGCTCCCCATAGACTCAGCCTGCTGGGATCAGGGTCCAAATACAATCAACCACACCCCCAGCTGCAGTGCTTCTCCACTGACGTGCCTGTGCAGCCCAGTCCTTCCAGGAACCACCAGTGGCACTGTGGGGAGGCAGCCAACCTCGGCGGTCACCATTTTACAGAGAAGAGTGACAGTGGGGGCAGTGAGTATTTGCTGTTCAGGGGGTGGTGAATGTGGAGCCACCAAATAACTAAAACCTCTGCTGTCTTCCTGCTGCTGCCGACCATCACCATAGGAACCACATCCTGCTGCTACCATGGCAACCATGCAGTACCATCCTCTCAGCAAGCAATGATGTGGAGGGGCCACTCAGGAAGGCTTGCTGCAAGGCCCTGGGGCCAAAAGGATCCTGCAGCCCACCGTCATGGGGACCGGGAAGTGAGAGAGGAAAGCATTCCAAAGCAATTCATGTTTGGGTTTAAAAGCTCTCCTCCTGCTGCTCCTCAAGATAAATCCTTTCAAAAGTACATTCCTATTCCTGGGCTGCAAAAATCTGCAGAGCAAAATGCGTCAGTTAAGAGCCCCAGGGGGACTTCTTTGGACACATGGCCCCGACTGAATTAAATAGGGCAGGATGTGAAACCAAGGGGTAAAGCTCACTACGACAGCCCCTACAGCGGGCCAGGCACGCGGGCTAGGCCCTTCCAGAAGCAGCACCTGATTTCATTCTCACAATGCTGCTCGTAAATCTAATTTCCCAATTCTTACCCACATTTTACAGAGGAAATGAGGCTCTGACAGGTTAATCGACTTGTCCAAGATAACACAGCACAACAGGCAGGCCTGTCCGACTCGCAGGCCCCAAGAAATTCTGGTCAGCTTAATTATAGCCAATGCAGAGTTCCGTGAATCAGGCCACACTCATTACAACAGCTAATGCTGATTTTCAATAAACATTATTTTAAATAAACATTCATAGCTACTCCATAAAGATTGCTTATTTTGTGCGAGGCATTGTGTAAATACTTTGTGTCTCCTAGAGTCTATGAGGTGGAAACTCCTACAGATGACGAGACTGAGGCACAGAGAGATGAAGTAAACCTGTCTGAGGGCACACAGCAGGCAAGAGGCAGGCCTAGGGTTCAATTCAAACTCAGCCAGTGGGACTCCAGGGCCTGGGCTCTGGACACTATCTTGCCTCTTGACTATGTGAGCAGTTATTAAAACACAAACATTAGACCCCATGCACCGAGCACAGCCTCCCGAGGCCTCCCGCCTCTCTGGGCTGCTCCTGTCACCTCTGGAAACTGTCTGAAATGACCCTGCTTGGCTGCACAGGAGCAGCTGCGTCACTGCCCATTGCTGCATCCCTGTGGTCCTGGCCACAAAGCCAGCATAATGACAGCTTCAGCGCAGACAGGACCTTCCCAGAGAGTCATGACTGTGACGCTCCCTCTCCATCCCAACACAGTGATTTCAGAAGCCACCTCCCACTTGCTGCAGTCCAGGATGATGGAGACCTCAGCACTGAGATCTTGAAGAGAGGAAAGGAACACTTAACGATGGAGAGTCTACTGTGTTCCAGCACCTCACAAAGGCATTTCCATGACGTGTACATCTGGTTGAGCCATGTGAAAGTGCCATTCTGCAAGTTAAAAGTGGCCAAATGCTGGCAATTTCATATGTTTTATCCTAATGCCTTAGCTTCATAACAATCCCACTTTACAGATGAGAAAACTGAGGCTTAAAGAGGTTAAATGACTGCCCAATGTCACAGAAACAGGAAATCGGAGACCCAAGATTCAAACCCAGGTCTATCTGGTTGCAGAGTCAAGTCCTTCCCCTCCAGCATGCACATGCCATTTCCCACCTGCTCTGGGGCCCAGGAAGCCCAGCGAGGGTGTGACACAGTGGAAAACAGACCAGAGAGCCCACTCGTTCTGCTGGGTGAGAGGTGAGTTAGGGGGTCAGAACTTTCTTGGCCAGTACAGGCTCTGCTCTCAAACTGAAGCAGGTGTGGCTTAGTGCCAAGACCATAACACAGAGATTTTATTTTATATTTTCTAATCAACGCCATCAGACCCAGAACATAAGCAGCAGATAGGCAGTCACTTACTTGGTTTGAGCCCCAGCTGGCTAGTGCGTAAGGTAGGATGCTAATGCCGACTGCATGAGGCTAGGTGAGAAATAAACGCAGGTCTGTGAGCCAGGAGCCCAGCACTGTGCCAGGTACTTCAGCAGTTCTCAGTAGACATTTCTTCCCTCACATGCTGGTGGTCTTTGGCTCTCTCGACAAGCTGGAGGTGTGCAGGCCGGCCCGAAGCCCTACAGTGATTTCAGTGGACAGCCTCTCCCACCTGTCCCATTGTTCTTTCCCAGACAGGTCAGGGTGTTGTCGGTATTCCATCCGCCATGAGGAGGCCATTGTTATCGTTCATGGTCCTGAAACGTCTCTCTACTTCCCAACTCCAGGCTGTCAACAGCCCCAGGGGGCCAGGTAAACTGACCCTTAGCAGATGGAAGGTCACACTTCCAAAATGATGACAGATTTTCTGTGCTCAGCTATCTTTTGACCAAATAGAGAGCCAAATAGGAAATGTAGGGATGAGATAATTCATAGGCTTTGGCCATGGGCATTTCAAAGCTACCTCAGGAAATAGCACCCCATTGATTCCAGCCTGCCAAAGAATGGTGAGTGTTCAGACAGCTGCATGACCCGCCCCTCCCCCGCTCCCAACACACACACACACACACACACACACACACACACACACACACACAATGAACCATGGTGGGGGAGGTGGGGGCACGCAAAGGGACCCCTGTCATTTACTCTGCCTGAGAAGAAATTCCACAAATCCACTGGTGTTCATTTTCCTAGAAAAGCCTTGAACTATAAAAGGTTCCCACTGTTGTGGCGGGAGGTCAACCCTGAAAATAGATGTTTTAAGCCACTGCCAACTTTGTGCCATGGCTGTAGCTTCCAAGCCTCCAGAGACTATCTGACTCCAAAAATGGCATTCCCAAAGGATGGGATCATTTCCGACACATGCCCAAGAGAGTCGCCGCTGCTCTGCATTTCTTCTGGTGAAAATGTCTCCTGCCTCCCTGGTGTTTTCAGCAGAGGTTCCTAGAACATGCTGGCTCAAACATGGGCCTTTTCCTTTCCCTTAATAGCCTGTTATTTATTTTGCAATTATGCAGCAAACACACAAACACAGTGCTGTCATTGCAATTTGAACAACACAGAACTAGGAAGAGTGAAAAGCAACAAAATCCCCTCACCTGGATTCAATCCACTTTCTTCCCCAGAGATAATCCCTCTTGCTAGTGTACAATGTTTCCTTGAAGTCATTTTCTAGGCATTTGTACACATACAAAAAATAACTCTGCTTTACACTTCTGTGTAACAAGGCATCCTGGCCAGTAATGCATCTTGGATATCTCTCCACAGCAATACTCTTTAGATTTAGCTCATTCATTTTCATTGCTGCATCATATTCCGCAGAGTAAATGTACTAAAATGTACTGACCTATTATTTCATTGATGAACTTGGAAGGCATCTCTAGTTTCTTACTCCACTCCCTTACACAGCCGTGGGTATGTCACATGTGGGAGAATTTCCTGAGGACAGACACCTAGATGCTTTAACATCTATTGCTAGGCATTTGGAGAGCGATGAGCAAGCCAGTCCTGGTCCCACCCACCCCCCGCCCCCCTAGAGCCCACAGACTGGCTGCAGACCACCCAGAGTGAACAAAAATCTCAGCAGGGATACATGAAGCACCAGGCTGGGGAGAGCAGGGAAGGCTTCCTCTAAGAGGACATTTGAGCTAGGTCCTGAAGGTGGAGATGGCCAAGAGAAAGGGACAGAACATTAGCGTGTTCAAGGAGGGCTGTTGGGGGAGGGGTTCTGAGCCCAGAACACAACACGTGCCTGCAGAAGCAAGAGATGAGCCAAAGAGTGGCTCATATAGGAAAAGAAAGAAGTTGAGTGTGGTTGATATCCTACTGAGCAGGACACTGGGGAGCTAGAAGAAGGTTTAAAACAGAGGAGAAGCATGATTCAATTTGTATTTTGGACAGTGCCCAGGAGAACCAAGAAAGAAAAAACGGGCTGAGATAAAAATCCAGGCCACGAGGAAAGGCATCAGCTGGATGAAGCCCTGGGGGGGCAGGAAAGAGAAGAATTCAGGGGTCTCCATGCATGGAAATGACAAAGAGTAAAAGAATTTATTGCCTAGCTGAAGTCAAGTGACTGGACTAGAAATCACTCAAAAGCTGGGACCATGTCATCTTCATCTGCTGGAGGGAAAGTCACCAGAGCATTTGAACTGAGGATCTTTAACTCAGGGAAATGGTTACTCAGGATGGAAGAGCCGAGAAGCTAAACAGGACAATGATGCGACCCAGAGATGAGTAACAGCAGGAAGCTGGCACCACCCACAGACCGGAGGAAGAGAGAGAGGGGGTGGCAGCTCCGCAGCCCAGAGGCTGGGATCGCGGCAGAAGACTGAACACAGGGTCTGTCTAGTGGGAGCTGGAGCCACGGAGGAGCTGCAGCTGGTGTCAGAGACCTCCGCAGACCATGAGTCGGGGAGAAACACTGTCTTCTCCATCCTCCTGCCCTCCAGCCTTCCACTGGCTCCTCCCAATGGCTCCTCCCAACGGCTGAGCCCAGCAACCTGGGAGCCTTGGACACACAACCTACAGAGATCAGCCCCTGGCCACACCAGAGGATCAGAGGAAGGACAAGGAATGGACCCAAGGGCAAACAAGCCCAGACAACACAGCTACCAACATTCAGTACCCAACACAGCACCTGGTGCAGGACACATACTTGCTAAAAGAATAAATGAAGCGGATGATGCTTTATTTCAGAGCCCCTCCAGCCCCGTGATATCCCAGCGGCTAGCAACACGGCTCTCAAGTTGACCTGGGCCCTGCACTCTCACGTGCTCAATGGTAAAGCAGTGGTATGTTCTCTGAAACGGAAGCCCGGTGGGGCCCGCCTGCCCGGCCCTCAAAACCAAGATCGGATGTCCTTCTCAGCACATCCTCGCACACGTCAGTGCCACCCAACATAGACCTTGGGTTTCCACATTTTGAAGCATGAAGGACCCCAAAGGATCAAGGACAAGAACCGGAAGGCCAAGATGTTTCTTTCAGCTATGAGTCACTTTGAGGCCTCCAAGCACAGGGGAGGGGATTCAGTCTCACCTGCCCAGTCAATCCTTAATACGCAGGCATGTCCTTGCACAGTGCACAGAACAAAGGCCAGTTCCCAGAAGGTTTCTTTCTGCCACAGTCACGATTCTGGTCTAGCTGGGAGAAGGCAGCCTGGCACAGGGAAAGGCTGAGGGCTTTGGGACAGCACAGCCCTGCCAGGAACCAACCGTGTAGCTGTGGGCAACCTCCCAGCCTCAGACCCCAGCTCTGGAAAATGGGAAGGATTTGCTGGGAAGGTCTAATGAGCTGTGTGCCTGGCATGCAGCAGGTCTTCAAACAATGACACTCTGGTAAGTTGTGTGCTGCATCTTCTGTCACCAGAGCTATGGTCCATTCTGTGACTGTGGTAGCCTCACCTGACAGATATTAGTATTAATTACAGCTAAAGCAGTAATGGTCAGCGCTGGAAGAGCACATGCACGTGCCAGGCATTATTCTGAGGAGCTTATATCTACTAATTTTCACACTGAACCTTCACAACAGCCCTGAGAGGTAGGAAATACTACTATCCCTACTTCACAGATGAGGAGGCTGAGTGGCGGTACAAGCATCACTTTTGGGCACCTGGGCTCCAGAGCCCACATGACAGGCCATCGTGCTACAGCTGTCCCTGTCACATGTGCCCCTGAGGTGACAGGAGCTAAGCCAAAGGCTATCCATGGGCCATCCCATCGAATCCTCACAATAACCCCATTTTTCAGATAAAGAAATGGAGGCTTGGTGGGGTCAAGCCACTTGTCCTAGGTCACATACTAATGAGTGGCTGCTTGGGTTGGAACCTGGGTGGTTTCATTCTAGAACTCGCTCTCCTGAGACACACCCCACTACCCCCACCACCTGGTCAGCCTTGTTCCTAAGTCTGTGTTGGGCTATTCCTTCCTCCCTCCTCATGGCATTTCTGGAAGCTTCTCTCATCCTGATCCTCTGGAGGTGGTCACACCCCCCCAGAGAGGACATTTTCTTGTCCACTCTCCTCCTCCCTGCCTCCACCCCACCCCTACCCCCTACTGCATGGGCTGGAACACCTGCCCTCTTCACAACAAAACCAGACGCAAATCCATCCCTCAAATAGACCAGAAGTGTCACCAGATTCTAGTCTCTTATATAGTAAATACATGAAGTCAGTCTCCATAAACAAACACATTATTTTGGGGACGAGGATTCTCCGGACATCAACAAAGCTGGAAGCGTTTTTTTCTGTTATGTTTTGTTTTTTGTTATTTTTTGTTTAAACTAGCATGAGCAACCACAACAGAAACTCTGTGATCCATTCTGGGGCCAAAACACAAAGCCTTCCTCTAGCCCCACGATAGCGCTGGGAAGCGGGGACAAGAATGCACAGCCAGGGCGAAGGGAAGCAAAGTAAATATTGTTGTGCAAAGACAACAGTGCAGAGGGTACAAGTTGGTGGAGTGAAAACCAACCCCAGAGGTACAGGGAGCTGGAATTTTAAAAATTCACACCAGGAAGGAGTTGTGCTACTAATTCAGAAGCCAGCTCTAGCTTCGCCTATGCCCCCTGCAAAACAGCTCAGCCTGGAAATGGAGGCGGCTCTACTCTGAAAAGTGACCAGTTGGACCCTCGCTCCACTGCCTGTGCCCACAGGTCTGCACAGCAGCCAGGCCAGAAAGGACAACAGATAGCTCTCAAATCAGCACCCCTAGCACAACCCTAGAGGTTTAACCCAGCTCCACGCACACTCCACCCCAGGAAGGTGTCTCCAATGCTGCAGAGAATCAAAGGCCAGCTCTATTTGCAAGTTGGCCTCCCTGGAGAATCCCAGGGTGGAGAGAAGCCCAATCCGGCCAGGTGGTGTGACAGATCAGCTTTCAGTCCCTTCGTTCACTGGACAGCTGTTTCCGGAACACCTACTACGTGTGGGGCCTGGGCCAGCCGTGTTGGCCAGTGTCCTCCACCCCAGTATCTTGCTGAGACCTTGGCAATGAGGCCAGAGAGAAAGATGGCTCCTATGAATAGCCCATTGGCAGGAAGCCCCCACATGCTAGGCTGGTGAGCAGTGAGGAATGCGGGCAGGTCCTACTCTAAGAAAACTCTCTCTGGAAGAAGGAGGATCTTCCAGCCAGCTAAGACAAGGAAAGGGCAAGGAGTGGAGATCAAGGCTAAAGGCTCCCACCAAATTGGCCAAAGATGGGACAACTGAAGCATTCAAAAGAATAGTAACTGCGATGGATTACAACTCATCAAATACAAATTTAAATCCACAAATCCATGAGATAGTAAAAAATTTTAAAAACCTTTGGAAGACCCTACAAAGTCAGTTTATGACTAAAAGTGAGTATAAACACAAAGGGAAGAGTGAAGCATTTTTGCTGCTTTTCCTGTACACGCTGAACATCAGAATGACCAAGCAGCTGAAGAAGTAAAGCCCCTTCTAGAACAATTCCATCTAATGAACGAAGAGGGAAAGGTAGACTTAAAATATCTTCACTTTCCAATCCCTGATAAATAATGATCTGAGCAACGATCACTGAGGACTGCTGAAACATCAGCAGAAAAGCTCATGGGGAAGTGTTAACGGATGCATCAGGTCGCCAGCACCGGAACCTGCGCGTCACTCACACCCAGAGAGACCCCCAGGCACGAGGGACCCTGACTGAGGCAGCAGGATGTGCACAACAACACGTAGAAAGGATTCGCGTGGAAGATTTTAACCTGAATCGAACGAATAGATCAGCACTCTCTAATAGACACATACTGCAAGCCACATCTGTAAGTTTAAATTTTCTGGTAGCTACATCTTTAAAAAGTAAAAAAAAAGCAAATGAAATGTTAATAATATATTTTATTTAACCCAACTAGTTGACATACTATCATTTTAATATGCAGTCAATAAAAAAAATTACTAATAAGCTCTTTTATATTATTTTTTTCATACTAAGTCTTTAAAATCTGGTGCGTATTTAACACTTTCAACACATCTCAATTTGGACCACCCACATTTTAAGTGCCCCGTGGCTGCATGTGGCTGGTGGCTGTGGTATTGGACAGCACAGGTCTAGAATTAACTAGAAATTCACAGGATGTGCAGGAAATTTACAGAAATACAAGGCACAGAGGAACGAGTTAAACAACACCATGAGAAAACAAACAGGAAAACGTGGAATGTGGAGAATTTCATAGGACAGATGACCTGATTTAGCAACCCATAAGAGACTTATTAAGCCAGCACAGTATGAAGAACAGGTTTCTATTCTTATTTGAGCAAATCAATAGTAAAAATCATTTATGAGACAATTAGGGAAATGTGAATATTGACTGTACATTTGATATCAATAAATTATTGTTAGTTTCTTAGGCACAAGATGGCACTACATTTATATTTATTTTTAAAGGATACCCTATTTTTTAGAGAGTCCTATTTAAGTAACCTCTAATGAAATGATAGGATGCCAGGGATTTGCATCAAAATAATTCGGTAGCTGGGGGAGAGGGGAGTATATAGGAGCGGCCGTGCCACAAGACTGCTGGTGAGGTGGTAGCTGCGGAAGCTGGTGATGGTACATGGGTGTTCATTTTACTCATCTATGCCCTCAGCATATGTTTCCAGATTTCCCAAATAAAGGTTTATTTTTTTTTTAATTAAAGAAACAAAATAGTAGTCTATGTCTGGTCTGACACAGCACCCTAAAAAGGCAGTGGTGGCATGTAGCTTTGAAGAGACCTAGCTCTAAGATCATGCCTCCAGGATTTAGATCCTGGCTTTCTCCCTGGCTAGTTATGTGACTTTGTACATGTCCCTTTGGTTGCTAAACCTCAGTTTGCTCATCTGCTAAATGAAGCTATAAAAGCAGTGCTTCCCCACAAGGATGTCATAAAGATTAAATAAAATAATCCAAGCTAAGTGCTTAGTCAAGGGCGCACACTAATGTTAGGTAGTAATAATACTATTATTTCTGTTCATCGTCATTGTTACCCTTAGAAAGAACATCAGCAATAAGTGTGGCAATCACCATCCCACTTGGGTAATGCACATTACCAAGCCGAGCTTTGGTAAATGAAGGCCCTGACACCTGATCTGTGGAGCTCCTGGGAAGCTGTGAGGAGTGAATGTCTCCTTGTCCCTGATGGAACCTTGAGAATCACAAATTACAGTGCAAAAGAGAAGGCAGCACGATGGCGGGATGCTGACAGCGCTGTTGTCAATGCCCTGACAGACACTTTCAGGGTGAACTCAAAGCCAGACTGAGTAGGGCTCTTGCCAAATGCCCCATCAGAGATATAAGAAATGCATCCTCATCTGAAATTGTAATGTAAATTGATCAGAAAATGAGGTTCAATTTGCCAGCCAGATCCAATTTGGGCACAGTTCCTCCAGGGCAGGACTCCTACATGGACAGCAGGACGCCTGGAGTTGCTAAGGAAGGGGCCCTAGTCCATTCCATTGCTTCTGATCCAGCATGCTTCCCTTCTCCAGCCCACGGGGAGGGCCACCTGTTCCATCTGATCTGGTTGGGGAGACAGGAAGACAGCAGTCTTATGGACTTGCATCTGGGGCAAGTGGGCCTCAGGAGACACCCAGACAGACAATGCCCTTGTATGGTCCAGGCAGTACTCCTGAGCCACCTGCAATCAGGGTCCATGCCCCCCACCCTAAATCTAGGACAGAGCTCTGCTTGGGGCCACACAGGTAACTAGAGGGAGGTGAACAGACAGGGCCGGAGAGAAAAACTTCCATACCACGATTCCCTGAGCACCCACTCTGTGTCAGTCATTGTCATGAAAGTCATTCCCATTTTTAAAGCTGAAAAGCCAGAAGTTCAGTGAGGCACCGGAGGTAGCAAACGCAGGACAGAGGGAGCCCCTATTCAAAACCCAAGTGCCAATCTCCAAAGCCAAGCTCCTGGCACCACACCACGCTGAGTGATGGGCAGACACAGGCAGAGCATCATGCAGGCCTAGGGCACACTCGCTGGCATCAGTCCAGTGAGGTCTCTGCGCACACTTGCCCATCTGTAGGATGCAGCTCATGAGAGCCCGCCAGTGTGGATGGCAGCCCAGGATGCAGGAGGAGGGCCTGCCATGCGGGAGCACGTGATACTGACATCACCCGCAGACACTGGAAGGAACCTGTTCTTCATGGGGCCTGCTGGCACTTTCCTCCCTCTTCAAGAGTAAGTCTTTATTTGAAAACCGATAAATGAACGATTCCCTTCCTGGCATGAAAGCTGCTGCTCTTGAGGCAAGTGAAGGGGAAGCTGAATTGTATTCTGGAGCTCATCTAGGGACTGAGGGTCTCCCCCCTGAGCAAGAAGGGGGTCTGCATTCCAAACACCCAAATGCTGCTTCTCCCAAGCAAAGGTATCACGTGCTTAATTCCAGCAAGGCTGAGGGAGGCCCACCCTGGGCTGTGATGCTTGCTCTCCTAAGCATTTCCCAACCTAGGATGTGCAACTGACAAAGCACATCAGAGAAGGCCCCAGGACATGAGGATCCCGTTCCAGGTGTCTGCCTGAGTCCCTCTGGTGAGATCTGATCATTCTGCATACGGGCCCAGGCCTGCACACGCCTCCTGAGACCTTTCTCACAGAGCACCCTCTCAGGGCTGATGCAGAAAGTCCCAATGCAGTTTGGAAACACTTATTAATATGCCAGAGGCACCTGACCTTTGACATAGCTATTCCACTTCTAGGAATTTATCCCAGAGACATTCTTGCATCTGTCTCAAAGACTCATTCATGTATGCAATGAATGATGACTGTGGCATTACCTGAAAGAGCAAAAGGCTGAAAACACCCATCAGTAAGAAAACAGCTAAGTAAACCCATACAGTGGAAAACTCTATAACCACAAAAAGAGAACAAGGGAGTTGTACTGATATGGAATAATCCCTTATTATTTTTTAGTGAAAAAATAATACAGAAACGTGTATAGGACTGTCGTTTTTTTAAACAAACAAACAAACAAAAGGACACAAAGTCTGTACGCCTAGCCTGTGTGTACTTAGATTATCTGTGGACACAAGATGACCAGAAAGGAGTGATACCATTGCCTCTGGGGAGGATCCAGGGAGGCTGGGCCACAGGGCAGGAGAGACTTCTCACTGCACTTCCTTATACACTTTCTAAGATCTGAGATTTCAAAAATAAATGCATAAATTTAACATTTCAGACTAATGTCAAGTAAAGGTTTGTTTTAGTCAGTTTTGTGTTGCTATAACAGAATTACCTGAGATTAGGTAATGTATAAAGAAGAGAGATTTATTTGGCTTAGGATTCTGGGACAGCTGCAATCTACCATGGGCCTTAGGCTGCTTCTACTCATGGCGGAAAAGTGGCAGGCAGCCAGCAAGTACAAGCAGAACACATGGCGAGAGGAAGCAAGAGAAAGAGAGAGGAGGTGCCAGGGTCCTTTAAACAATCAGCTATCGCGGGAACTAATAGAGTGAGAACTCACTCATTAATCCCCGCACCTGGGGAGAGCATTAATCCATTCATGAGGGATCCGCCCCCATGACTGAATCAGTTTCCAACACTGCCACACTGGAGATCAAATTTCCACATGAGTTTTGGAGGGGACAACACATCCAAACTCCATCAAAGTTGCTGCACTCCTTTTACCTCTGGAACGGGGCTGGGGGTGAGGGCACACTCCTGTTTGTCCCTCACTGTTCCTGTCACCTCTGATTCCTCCCTTGAGCATGAGGTGGACAGGCTGGCACTTCCCCAGTGGGCTTTACTAAAAGCTTTGGAAAACCAAATGGGAAATTAGCCAAGAAAAGCAAAAATCACCAGAATGGTCCAGCCCAATAGTCTGGGCCAGTGTCCCAACAGTAGGGACTCACACCCCAGGACTGTTGAGGGCCACCATACAGTGCTCCCTAGAACCTAGTCCTCCTGCTCCTCCAAGACCCCCAAACACAAAGCAGGGCAAACACTAAGTGATCTGCAGCCACCTCAACCAGGACATTTCCTTCAGGTCTTGCGTTCAATCTTAATAGGCATTATGAATTCTGCATTCCACTCCGTATCTGTGCCTGCTTTAATAGCAAAATAATATTTTAAATGACTCCCTAGTTAAACAGTTTAACCTTTCTCCTCTCACCAAATCTTCTAAAGTGGATGCTCCCAGAAAGGGGCGCCACATTTTAAATTACACACCAGTTAAATTACTTAACCTTTCCACCCCTCAAGTAAAATGCTCATTCCAAGAAGATGAGCCATGGTTTAAATTATATATTCGTTAAATTACTTAACCTTTTACCCCCAAATCAACAAGTCAAATGGATACACAGGGAAGATTAACGTGATTTAGTCTACAGTTTCTTGAACTCCTGGCTCTCCTGTGGGATGCATGTACTCCAGTCTGGGAAGAATAGTTTAGACTCTGCTTGAGCATCTGCAGAGGGAGGGAACCCAAGGCCCTAAGAAAGCCAGGGCTGGGTAAATGGTCTTTCTTTAGGGAACATTCCAGAATAAGGCTTTGAGCTATTTCAACTTCAAAGACCCACTTTATTTTCTTCCCACTTAATAACAGTATTTGGAAGACCTCTCCCCATCCCCAAACTATGTTGTTAAGCCATTACTGATTTTTATTTCCACTTTCCAACGTTATTTCCATAATACAAGGCTGGTCGTTAAAAAATAAATAGTAATAAAAGGAAGGATCAGGTCTCCCTGTGTAATGAAGTGGCTGAACATAACTGAGCCAACAGTCACCTCTCAAGAATAAAGGTCAAGATCTCACTGGGCTTTTTGAAGGTTTAAAATTTCTCCAGGGGCCCTTCCTCATTACTATCTTCTCAGATCCCAAGTGCTGTGAAAATGGTTCAGAGTGCAAGCTCAGAATCACACAGGCCTAGATCCAATCCCTGCTCAGCCAGTTTCTAGCTGTGTGAACTGGAGGAAGTTCCTTAACCTCTCTGGGCCTTGGTTTCTGCATCCATAAAATGAGGCTAAGGACAGTCCCCTGTTAGGGTTGTAGGAGGATGAACTGAGACAACGTGTATACATTGCTCAGCACAGTGAATGGCATATAGCAAGCACTCAATGAACCAGCCACTATTTCACCAAGGAGAGACCCAAGGTCGAGGAGAAGAAATAATCTTGGCCAAACTTTCAGAACAGAGTTTCCTGACACTACTCATAATTTCTTCCTTCACACAGCCTGACGGAAATAGACAAGACTTTCAGCTCCTAAACCAAGAAAGCACTAAAACTCTCTCTCCTCCAATAGGAACCACAGTACAGCTCTTCCCAAAAAGGCCAAGCCTTCTCCTTTTTCTGGACACACGGTGGGATTCCACTTCTCCTCCCCCACCCCCGCCCACCCCTTTAAATTGTAGTCAGGTAACTTGCTTTGGCCAATGAAGTGTGAGAAGTGTCATGTGTCACTTGCAGGCCCATGTACAAATAGCCACAACACCCACTCCAGGACAGAGGCACACACATGGGGATGGGAGCTCCATCGACCAGGGTCCCTGAGTGACTAGCCGAGCAAGGCCCCAGCTGATGTGCCTGGGCCATTCAGCACAAAGGAGCAAGAAACACAGCATGTGCAAAGCTGCTGGTGGGCAGGGCCAGCCTAACTGGCTGATCCAAGGGGGGGGCAAGAGCCTGGTCTACGGCAGCACTTCTCAAACCATCTGTGGCAAAAGACCACTTTTTATCTTATTCTATATGCAATCCACGGTAGACCATACTTTTAAAAAATATGATAACAATGTCACCACAATGTCAACTAGAAAAGTTTCTCCACCCTTACTCCTGCTCTATATTTATCCCTTCACAGACAGGCAACAGTCTGCAGATAGGCACAGGTTCACAGGCCACACGTGGGGTGGCATAGTCTGAAGAGGGCAACAAAGGTGGGCTCAAGCCCCAGCCTGTCATCTTCTAACACTGGGCAAACAGTGCAACCTTTCCAAGCTTCAATTCTCCATCTGTAAAATGAGGGTTTTCATGTAAGGATTTAAATACATAGCACAAGTAGTACGTACCAGGTGTGAAGAAGCACTCCATTCATGTCAGCTACTCGCCCACACCCTGCCCTGCTCCCAGGTGACAACGTCTATGTCATGGGCAGGACTGGACTGGGAACTAGCTCAGGGATCTGGGTCAGGGCCACAGGCTTCGGGCAGCCTCAGAGAAAAAGGCAGTGGGTTGAGATTCAGAATGCACTTCCAGACATCCACTCTTAGATAAGGTGGCCAGTCTGGCATCTAAAGGGGGCAGAGCTGTCTGGGACTTAGCTGGGTGATCCACTGAGACCAGAGGATAACATCTACTACCTAGTACCACAGGGAAAATCTTAAGATAACTTAGAACCATTATGAAATCAATGCTCACCACCACTTGCAAGGCGCCTAGACTCCTCTCATAAACTACTGACATTTCACAGAGACCCCGGTAGAGAGGTACAACTAAGACCGTTTGCAGGAGAGGAAACTGAAGGTCAGTGTGGCTGAGCAACATACTTGCAGTCACACAACAGAGCAGTGTTTGGTGACACATGGCTGGGTTCACTCCAGAGTAGGGTGACCGACCATCCTGCCCCTTCCTGGGATGCAAGACTTTCGGTTTTATAACAGAGATAGTCTTGGGCAAACCAGGACGAATTGGTCACATTACTCCAGAGCCTGTGTTCTTCAGCCACGGCATTTAGCATGTGCTGAACTAGGGCAGGTCTTTAATAAAACATCAACCCAGGAGGCTGGAGCAGATCTCTGTCTGCTTAACAGACTGTCTGGGAAAGCCACATCCCACAACATCCTGCAAACGTTTCTAAGAACAGAGACACAGGGTGTGAAGGATCGGCACAAAGATAAACCAATTGCCCGGAATCTCGGAGACAGCAATGGCTCCACATGGCCTGGGGACTGGCCCTGCCCTGGGACCTATTCAGGAATGGAAACTTCTAAATACAGGTCACATAACCAGAAGCCTTTTTCTTACTTGCTTTTTTTTTTTTTTTTAAGTTCAAACAATAGGCAATCACAATGTGTTTGGTTAACAGCCACACTGTCATAATTTGCCAAACAAAGCAATGAGAATATGATCATGACAGTAATGCTTTGCATTTCTCAGAAGGGCGGGTCTTGGATGTGACTGCACTTCCCAGAGCTGCTGGCGGTGTCTTCTGTCCTGTGTCTTCTGTCTCATCTCCCTCCTCACTTGCCCCTCCAGCCCCACCCCCGCATGGCGCCTGGATGCCTGGAATGTGGGGGGGTGCCCATGGGCCACTCAATGAATGAGTTAATGAGCGAGGACATCTCCATTCTGCAGACAACTAAGGCACCCCCAGGCGAGGTGGGCTGGGTGCTCTATGGCCCTGTCACCACCCCCTCTATCACTTACATGGACCCAGTGCCACCATGTCCCCAGGATGCCCTAAATGCTTGATACATAAGCCAACCATGTAATCTATCCTCCAAACCGAGATATGTTTGAGAATGAAATGGGGCATGATTGATCCTTTTACCGAGACTGCAAATGTAAACTGGGACTGTCCCAGGCAAAACAGGGCAAGTGGTCTCCTCGGTGATACAACATCTCACCTAGTCCACTCTAGATAGCCAGTGTTTCTCAGTGGGGGTAGAGGCTTAGATTCTGGGGCCAGAGTCCCTGGTCTGAAGCCTAGCCCTGCTACTTACCAGCTGGGCAAGTTACTTACCCTTTCTGGGCTCAGTTTTGTCGTGTGTACAACAGAGCTAGGTAGTAGCTGCCTATTAGGGCTATTGTGCAGATCACACTGTGGAATATCTGCAAAGCTCAGAATAGGGCCTAGGAGGTAGTAAGTGCCATATGTGTGTTTACTGAATTAAAAAGTCCTCCCACCATCCCCAGGATAGGGCACTACAATCACCATTGTTTCCCAAATATGGAAAAGGCACAGAGGGCTTAAATAACTTGCCAGTTAGTGGCAGAATGAGATTCAAACCTAAGACACAGGGCCCATGCCTCACCCACCCTGCAATCCTGCCCCTGACCCCTATGAATTGCAGGCACCGGCCAGCAACAGCATCTTCTCTCCTCATTGAGGAATTTAGGACACAAGTCAAGTCAAAAGTACAGGAAGCCTTGAGTCAGCAAGAGGCACAGGGCACTGCCACAGCTCCCCCAGGGGTCAATGAGGGGAGACAAGTCCCTTGTGTGGCACATGCAAACCAAGAGGCACTGGCCCCAAAATAGGAAGGGCATTTGCTGCCTGTGTGTCACAACCCAAAGTTCCTCTTTTTCTTTCTTGCCAAATTACTCGATCTCAGAAATTCCTCTGCAAGACAAGACTGAAATACAATCTCCAACCCCATCAGGCCCAGTGGAATTTCACCAACATAAATTGCCGAGTTCTCCAGGAAAACAGAGGAAGCTTGCCTAAAGTTTCAGATTCTTGGTAGGTCTTAGAAAGCTCAGGCACTCGAGCAGCTCCTGGAAGCAGCAGGAAGTGGTTTGCCTTTGCTTATTTTCCAAAGGATAACCACCAGATTTGCTCGTAAAAACTTTTTAACCGATTGGCAGAAGGCACCTGAGCAATCCAGTGATTCCTCATCTCCTTGGGTTTTTCTTTTGTTAGTTCAATTTGTGGGGCCTTCAAAGAAGCAGTGGCTCAGGACTTGGCACATGTAAGGGAGGAAAAGAAGGAAGGAGGAGGGGTGGGAGGGAGGCCTGT
>NW_007727093.1:694603-722692 GCF_000696425.1 Galeopterus variegatus
GAAGGAAGGAAGGAAGGAAGGAAGGAAGGAAGGAAGGAAGGAAGGAAGGAAGGAAGGAAGGAAGGAAGGAAGGAAGGAAGGAAGGACATTTTGATGAAGAATCAAAATTCACCAAAAGAAAAAAGTCACAGACCATAACTTCATATTCAGCAATGCTCAAGCGGTACTGATTATCAGGTCTAACCAAGGCCAGAGGCTGGAGCTGGCATAACACACAGGGATAGCAGGAAGAGAAGAGCAGAGAGGAAAGGATGGCTGAAGACAGCAGTTCCTCCCTGGAGGCTGGGTATACTTTGGATATGGAGAAATGAAAAAGAAAAGGCTGTCCCAGAGGGGAGCAGCCCAGGCAAAGCACAGAGACAGGTAGAGCCAAGAATGTGCTGGGGAGCTCAACCGGCGAGGGCAGAGGAGTTTGGATGTTTCCAACAGGGCCAAGACAGGAGAGCCTCGCCCGGGCCGACAAGCCCAGACTTGAATCTAAAGGTAGCGGGCACCAACTGCAGGCTGCTGGACAGGACAGGGAGCGGCTGCCGTGCAAACACTGCTTCAGATTTGGAGGCTCTGTTAGGGGGCGGCGGGGGGAGGTGGGGGGCTGGAAGGGAGGTGAGAGGCACGGAGGGCTCCAGAAAATGAACCACTAGAAGAGGAAGTGTGAGTTTCCTCCACTGCCCCAAGGGAAGACTTTGGGGGTCACTTCTGCTCCCTGAGATGAGGCCACGTGCCCAGCCCAGCCCACTGTGCACACTGCCAGATTCATGGTGGCTGGGGTAGGGGCTGGGGTCTTGGGCCAGCCAAGAGGATGGATGGGAAGGAAGCCAAGTGGGGAGACCTGGCAGAGGGAAGAGCTGTGGGGCGCTAGGGCAGGTGGGTGCAAAGGTGAGGAGATAGCTCAGTCAGGGCTATCTCTCATACTGAGGTCACCAGCCAGGGTGGGCTAGTCCAGACCTACAGGATCACGAAGTGAGTGGTAGAAAACAGGGAACAATCTAGAAGAGACTCTCCAAAAAGATGGAGTGGGGGCTTGGGGTATGTATGAATGTGTATGTGCATGTGTGCAAGTGGTATGTGCGTGCAGAGACCAGCATGTTCTCAAGCATGTGTACTGAGTGTCCTTCCATGCACAGGTGTGAGGCATGTGCACTTGTGACCTTGAGAATGGGCGCTCCGTGGTCATGTGTGCACACTGTGAGGGACATATGACTGTACCTATACACATTTTCCACGTGGATGGTGCACACATGCACACACATCTTCAAGGGGAAACAGCATTGTGTCAGTGTCAAGAGCTAGGACTGGAGCCTTGAACAAGCAACTTCACTTCACACCTCAACTTCCTCATCTGTAAAATGGGGCTACTAACAGTTACTACCTCCTAGTGTTGTTAGGATTAAATAAATTGGTATGTGTAAAGCTTAGATGTGGCCCCTAGAAAAGGGGCCCCACTAAGTGCTGCATATTTGTGTGTTACAACAGTAAACACGTGAGTGTAGACGGGTGGTTACACAGCACATATGGAGAGGTGTGCACAGCGCAGAATGACCAGGAGTGTATGCGCATGCAGGACAGGAAGGCGTGGGCCAGTGTGCATGGATGTGCACAAGTGAGCTGTTCGCCTGCTTGCAAACGTGCATGCTGCGTGTATCCACAGTGCTTGAAGGGAGTGCATGCCGGGGTCCAAGACACGTTTGCTCACAGGTCCCCGGGGTGTGTGAATAAGTGTGTGAACATGTGGGGTATATGAGCTTGCAGGCACGTACTGGGAGCATGCATGCGTGCAGGCCTCAGGGAGGGACACAGAAGGGTGGGGGCCATGAGTCAAATGGAAGGACCCACTCGGAGCAAATCATGGTAAGCACGGGCCTGATAACCCCAGGGGGAAGTGGGGATCAGTGACCAGATGCAGAGTGAAGAGACTGTAAGTAGAGAAAGGGGGAGTGAGAACCCAGACCAGGAAGGCTGGGGGACAGGAGCTGTGTCTGACCCAGCCCCTGGCACAGTATCATGCTCAGGAAGTTTAATAGGACCATCCATGAGACACGTTTGTGCCAGGGGCTCCACACACAGGAGTAGCATCCCCCTATTTTCAGACAAGGAAACTGAGTTCAGAGAGCTTTAAAAAATTGCACAGTGACCCACAGATGGAGCAGTGGATTCCAACCCAGCTGTGTCTAACTCTGCAACCTGTGCTCTCAACTACTCTGAGAATGAATTAATGATGAAAAAATGAACACATGCACACAGAATGAATGAACAGACAAAGAACAAAGTAAAGGAAATTGAAACTTTGTGGCCAGAAAAGAAACAGAGCCAGGGAAGTACCAGAGTGCAGATGCTGCATTCGAGAAGTCTCTCGGGGGACAGCGCCCACTCCCAGTGCTGTGAGCAGCAGAGGTGGTGGTCTGAGGAGGACCCAGGACCCTATACTGTGCAGGTGGCCCCCAAGGCTGAAGCCACAGAGGAGGCAGTGAGGCCCTGTGTGGCCGAGGCTTCCAGAGCACAGCCTAGTGGCTTCATAGCAGGGCCAGGGTGCTCGAGGCTTCAGTGTGAATTCAGAAAACTGACGTTCCAAGCTCTACTCAAGTCCCATGGGATTTTAGGTTAACAAGATCTCAGCTGCCAAGCCCCAGACACCCTCGGGGGGCCAGCCTGCACTGGCAGGAATGTCACCAGCAGGATGAATTCTTACTGTGACTTCTCAAAGTGGACTGTGTCGTGAGGCCCCACACGAGAGAAAGTCCCCTTGCTTTCTGGAGACCCTTCCAGAAGCCACCAGCTAGGTTCAAGGGCCATTTGGAAATGGTTCCTTGACACCACGGCTTGTCATCTTAGCAGTCCTTATCCCCAGCTCAGCAGGTCTGGGGACCTTGGAAAAGTGGTTCAACCTCTCTGAGTCCCAAGTTCTTCCCCCGGAGTTGGTATATCTTCTAGGTGTTATTGCTGGAGAGAACCCAGCACAAGGTTTGAAAAGCATGTAGAAGGGCCTCCCAAGTGACGGCTGTTCTTATAAAGGGCAGCCACAGGGGGCCTGGATTTCCCTGGGCAGATGGGAGCCCCAGGCTGCTGGGATGCCCTGGGCTCCACAGAGTTGCCAGGTGGGCTGTGGGAGGGCGGGCCCCAGCCTGGGTGCCTCTGGCTCCACCTGCCCCACTTCTGTGTCTGGGAGGCCCAGGACCCAGCCGTCTCAAATTGCCCAGCACCCAGGCATCTCTGCAATCCACTTTCACGGCCTCTCTCAACTGCTGAACTCCCCGCCAGCTAGGGGTGAGCAAATGGCTGCCAGACTGCGGGAGCAGGTCCCTGAGCACGACCTTCCAGTTGACCCTCATTTCTTTGAACCTGCTCTTTGCCCCCTTTCTGTTCTTCTCAGACTCTGATCGTTCTAATTGGGAAGAAGCCCAGGAGACGGTGCATTGATTTTCAAACTGTGTTCCCCAAGGCCCCAGGGGTCCCCCAGGGGGCTGACCCTCGCCTCGACCTGGACAGTGTGCCTTTGAGGACCTTCTCTTTATGATGTTGTATGACGAGGGTTATGATACCAGCATCCCTGAAAGCGTGTGCACAGCTGTTCACCTAATTTAAAATCAAAGCCCCCTCCCCACTTTGCAGATCTACTCTCCCCAGCGGCCACCATCACTATCGTGCACACTCCAGGTTTTGCGTGTGCTTTCTGTCCATACTCCCGACTAACAGGCCCCAGGAAGACAGGGTTTTTTTGTTTTGTTCACTGCTGTAACCTCAGCACACAGTAGGCACAACGAATGATGATTTAATATTTATTTTAGGGCCGGCCCGGTGGCGCACTGCTACAGTGCGCCGCTTGGGAGCGCGGTGGCGCTCCCGCCGAGGGTTCGGATCCCACATGCAGACCGGTTCCCGCTCGCTGGCTGAGCGAGGGGCGGGCACAGCGCCGAGGGTTGCGATCCCATTGCCGGTCCCGGTCTGGTGCGGGCACGACACTGAGGGTTGCGGTCCGTTGCCGGACACAGAAAAAGACAAAAAGGGGAAAAAAAAAAAAATTTATTTTAACTAAATGCAATAATTAATAACCACAGTACTCACTACAGGCCAAGCCCTGTTTACTGGTGTCCCATGTGTTAAATCACCCTCTGCTCACATCAGTCCTCTGAGGTAGGTCCCAATATTATCCTCACTTTACAGATGAGAAAACTGAGGCACTGCTGAGCTTACTACCCCGGACTTACAGGTCTGCAAGGCCACACCCTCATGTACAGGCTTGCCAGCTCCCTGGCTCCCAGGTGTCCTGGAACAGCTCAGCTCAGGAGGCCCAGCCCAGCTCCAGGCTGCAGCAGGAGGCCCCACCTGCTTCCTTTGTTCCACGCCCCCATCCCCAGCTTTGTCACCTCTGTCTCCACTCCTGCACATCTCAGAGATGGGGAAGTTGGCAATTTTCTCATACACATGCACACTTTAGACATGAGGAGACTAGGGACGAACAGCTTCCTGTCTAGTTGGGGCAATGAGGTGGAAAAAACAACAGCAGCCAGTAGCCAGCAGCAAAGTAAACAGGAGGCTCCAGGAGGGTGGGTGGCTGCAGCTGACCATGGGGGTGCAGGGGTTGTCCAGGGGAGGTGACGGCTCTCAAGGCATCTCACAGCTTCCAAATGCAGCAGCCAACAGCTTTGGAGTCTCAGCCATTCTTCCCACAAATGTAAAAGAAGGGGCCCAGGCTATCTCAGATTAGGGAACACACCTGCCCACCCTCCAAGAAGCGGGTGTGTGCTTTCGACCAGCCTGTGGTTGGCAGCAGCTGGGAAGGCTCTGGGAACAGACCCTCGAGCTGGACAGAGCCACTCCAGCGGTGGAGAGCACTGTGAGCTTCCTCTGCTATCCTCCCCACATGGGGCTGCACCCTGAGAAGCCTGTCCCATCCTTCCCCGGACTCCAGGGCGGAAATCCGTAACTTCCCTCCTTGCAGGAAATGAAGCGGCAGCCCGGCCAGGTTGGTTTGTTGTTCTCTCCACACCCACGCCCGCCTGGCCCCATCCGAGGAGCCTCACCCCTCTGGGTCAGCCTCGCTCCCACTTACCACTGTGGCCGACCTTCCCAGGGCCTCACCCAAGGGGGTTCCTGCTCTGCTTCCTGGAGGCCAGGAAGCCCTACTCTGACTGTCAGTGTCTGTTCCTCATAAGAGGCCCTGTGTGATGGTAGTAATAATAATATGATAATGACAGCTGACAGTGAGTGAGCACTTACCATTCGCCAGGCACTTGACAGTGATTAATTCCTATAATTCAAACCTGTGCCAAATGGAGCATGGTTAGGCCCAGTCTATTGAAGAGGAAACAGGTTCAGAGAGGCTACCTGACTTGCCCAAAGCCTCACAGTGCCCAAATATACAACTGTAGTCATCAGAACTGGGTGTGAGTCCCATCTCTGACACGAGCTCTAGGATCTGTGGCTAGTCATGTAATAACTGCTATGTACTTCGGTGTCCTCATCTGTAAAGTGGGATAATGGGCTAACTCATGGGCTTCCTTGGTGGGCTAAGTGAGAAAGAGCCCAGCATCTAGAGTCTCTCGATAAACAGCAGTTATTAATATTTACTCTTATTAATAACATTCCCAATAAAAATAAGTTCAGTGTTGTTTGGCAACAAGAGTAACAGGTACCCAGTGGCACTAGGGCAGCATTCAAGAGTCAAAGGATTTGGGGTTGCCTAATTTGAGTTTGAATCTGGCTCCCTGCTTCCTGCTTTTGATGTTGGGCATCATCGGCAGCCCCTGGGGTCTCCCTTGACCCTGGGAATCGTGCAGCCCTGGCACACAGAGCCTCCCAGAACATAAGCCCCTGGACAGGAGCTGGCAAGGGCTCCTCTCTAACCCTCTCTTTTGATCCATGCTTCCCAGGGGAGTGCCTGCTTCACTTCCTCCCAAAGGTGAAAGGCAGGCTGTCTTAGGCGGCCCATCCTCTCCCAGCACAGCCACGTGGCTCCTTCCCCACCCTTGGCGTTGATAAAGCAGCTCCGGGGAGACCTTTGGCCCCAGCATCTGTCCCGTCCTCAGCATGCATCTGGAAACATCCTCGGCTGACGGGGCTCTGCTCTGGGTCCCTCCGGCACTGGGACAGAGAGGGGAGTGATAAAGAGCATGTTTGAAATGGGGGGCTACCATAGGCTGGAGACCCAGGAAGATGTAGCTCCAACAGCCTGGCACCAACCTAACCCTGGCCCTGCTTCCCCAGGTGACTGCTTCCAGAACATTCCTCTCCCAGGTAGATGCAGCTGTTACCTTTGAGCCAGGGACTCTGGCCTTGACCTCTCAGATAACATGCTGAATCACATTTCCACACACACACACATGCATTTTTTTTTTTTTAATTAAGAGATAAAAAACAGCTAATAAATAAGTCACCTCTCCTAAGACTTCCTAAAAGCATCAGTCTTTACAGGGTAAGCCTAAAAAATGAAACAGGTGAGTTACAGGCCATGTGAATCATGGGATGGGCCTAGGGTTTGGAGTCACGTGGACCCAGCTCAGTCCTGGTGTGTCCCTTCGCTGCCGTGTGATCTTGGCAGGGCTTTACCTGAGCTTCAGTCTCCTCATCCGTCCGTTCTGCTGCGGTGTGAACTTCAAGGGGCACACTACCTTGTGCATATCAGGCCCTTAGAGTTTGTTGTTGCCCCTGTTACTACTTTCATTACCACTGTACTAACTCTCTGAACCTCAGTTTCCCCGTGTGTAACATGAGAACGGTCAGACCTAATTCGCCACACTGCTGGAAGACTAGACGGGGCCAGGATTACGCACAGTGGCTGCTGTACTGCTGCCACCATCATTGTCACACTGCACAAAATCTACACGATGTGCTGGGCCCCACTCCGAGCGCTCTATATATCTCACTCCATTTAACTGCACAGCAACCGCAGAAGTGGACAGCACTAACACATGTGCTGACTACAGGACAGGTAGAAGACAGGGTGGGAGGGTCCCTAAGCCCAGTCATGGGCCAGGCATTTGGACCAGTGCCACAGACAGCATGGTCAAGCAGCACGGCCCCTCATGCTGGCCTTTGATGTTGGCCAGGCACCTGGGGAGCTCCTGTGGGGTGGCTCCGGCACCACCTATGTGCTCATTGACTCTGTGCCCATGACTCAGGTCGCCTGGGAGGACGCACACAACTAGGAAGGGGACAGCGCCGGGCAGGCTCCTTACTTTCCTACAAGCTTCAAATGAATGCACAGCACAGTTCCCTGCCTGCTTGCTGGGGTCCTCCCCACGCTCAGAGTGCCTTCCACAGGCCTAAGAAGTGATGACCCCCACAGACAAGGATCAACCCACCTCCCTGCCCGCTGGCCCTCCTGTCCCCCCACTCCCTTCTCTGTCTCACACCCACCATCACGCCCAGCTCCCCCTGCAGCCCTCTCTCCTCCACTCCCCATCTCCCTCCCACCCCAGCAGCACCTTCCTCTCCCGCACCCTGCCTCTCTCCCCTGCCTCTCTCATCCTCCTTATCCTGGCCACCTGCCGTTTCCGCAGCCTATTTTTGCCAGCCTTTGCCTCCGTTTCTCCCTCCCATTTTCCTTCGGTGCTCCCTTGCCTCCTCCTCCTAAGGCACGTTTGTCCCCAGACCCTCCCAGAGGGCCTGCGACACCCAGCCTGCAAACCTGCGCTTCTGGCCACCCATGATGGCTGGCGAAGCCCCCTCCTCTGCTCTTTGCCCTCCGTGCTCTGCAGTCAGAGAAGGAAGGGGGAGCCTGGGCAGAGGGGAACGCCTCATTATCTCTGTTGCTAACGGCAGTGCTAATAGCTGAGTGATGAGGGATGGAGAGGGCAGAGGACACAGTCATGAGCTGAAGACTCTTGGGCATGTGTCACAAAACCAATGTGGACTAATAACACGGAACGCTACACCGTTTCCGACCCACAAAGTTAACTTAAAAAAACAATAACACCCAAAGGTGACCAGTCCATGTTAAAATGAAGACACTGGCACCCTGTGTATGGCGTTACACACAGGTTTCAGCATCTCTGCAAAGCAACAGAGCCTCATCAATATCAAAAGCCATCAAACGTTCATACCCCTTTGACCAACTAATCTCCCTCCTGGGAATTTTTCCAAACAATCATTTATCATCATAAGGGGAAAAAAAGAAGCTATAAGCCTGCGGATATTCACTGTGGCATACCCAACTGAAGAAGAAAAGCAGGAAACGGCCTTCGTATCTAACCAAGGGTAAAGGGTTTCCTAAAATACGGTGCAATTCAAAAGATATCACGTAGCCACTAAACATCATCATTGTGAAGACTGCAAAACATGATCTCTGCTGATGGAAGGACAGGAAAAAGCGTAAAAGAGCCAGCATGTTCACCATGCCTGTAATGACATAAAAATGAGTGTGCAGGTGGGCAGAGAACAAGAGGAATGAGTAGAAAATCAATAGAACTAACAACACTCAGTAGCCAAATCCATCCAGCTCCTGAGTTCAGGCAGTGAAGGATGCCAAGTTATCCAGATGTGTCTGGTTCTGGGACAGCAAGAAGCACGAGTTTGGCAAGTGACGAATTTACCTGAAAATGTATCCACATCTATCCAGCTCATGATGTTCAGGTAGGGTGGGACATTCGTAGTTATGTTAAGGTGGTAGAATTGTAAGTTGAGGTTTTTTCTTTTCTTTTAAACTCTCTTCAATGTTCCTTTGATACTGTTTTTGCAATTAAATAAAGGGAAAATCAGAATTCTTGTGTGCAGGGCTTTGGAGCTGATAAAAGGCTTTCTTGTAAGTAATCTCACTTGATCCTCACAAAAGCTCTGGAAAGCAGTCAGGGCAGGGAGCTCCACTGAACCCATTTACACCAAGAAGAAAACCAGGAATCAGAAAGGGTGTGACTTTCTCAGAGCCACACAGCTACAGTGGCAGAGATGGACTTGATCCAGACCCACTGGAAGGCAAGTGCCAGGCCCCTCGGTGAGCCATCTCAGCCTGTCCTCACTGGGTTCCTGTGGGGCTCCTGGGCCACATCATGTCTGAGCCCCTGGGGCTGCCAGCGAGAGCTGGTCAAGGGTTCGAATCCCCATACCAGCCACCTGCCAAAAAAACCCAAAAATATCCTGCTGGCCAGAAACACACGAAAAACTGTCTTGCTACAAGGGAACTGCAAATTTCAGGATATCCACTGGATTCTGGAACTCTCAGAAGAGGCCAAAGCCAAATTCCTAGCACTGGGTGGCTGGGGAAGTTTCTGGGTCTCCCCTTCCCCCCAGTGCCTCCTCCTGCCAGAGCTGGAATCCACCAAAACTTCCTCTGCAATGGGCCCTTCGCTAGTGCTTCACACACATCATAGCTCAGCAGCCTCACCCGCCCCCCACCTCCCACCCCTGAGAGAGGCTGGGCAGTGCCATCTCAAACAGCAGGAAACCAGAAGTGCAGGCCAAGGCCACCCAGGGCTAGGTCTTAGAAGAATGGAGGCCTCGTGGCTCTGTTTGTTGATAGCGTGTGCTAGGTTCCTGTGCTCTGCAAAATGAAACACTTCCAAGGCTTCCAGACCTCTGGCATTTTGGGGATGGGGGACTCACAAGACCTCTACTACTGGTCTCTCACCTAAGCATCTGCATCCACGTGCTGCAACTCACTACAGGAGAGAAGAAAGCACCAATGCAGCACGGGTCTAGAAGGCTGTTCTCCTCCTTGGGGGACAATGAGACTCTGCAGGTAAGGTCTCCTCTGTGAGGAACAAGCACCACCTCCCCTCTTCACCCTGCCAACTCCAGCTCCTCCCCTGATGTCCACGTAGATGTCACCTCCTCCAGTCAGCCTCTGAGAACCCTATCAGCATCTGTACAGGCACACTGCAGGGTGCTTGTCTCTGTGCCCGCCTCGCTTCACACTGCCGGCTGGGATGTGAGCCCACCAAAGCCTTACTGGAGGGCCTTACTCATGGCTGCAACTGCCATGCCTGAGAGCATGGCCAGGACAGAGCAGACGTCCCAAAAATTCAAAAATGAATGAGTAATAAAAGAATGAACAAATAGAATGAATGAAAGCAAAATAGAGAATGGGAACAGACAGAATAAAAAAAGGAATGAATGAAAGGATGAAGCGTGAATGAACATGCAAAAAGGACTGAAAGGCGTCTCTGTCCCACTGCCCACCCAGAGTCAGGAAGCAGAGTCAAGTGTCAAATGACAGCAGTGCACGGCTGGCTTTGCAGTGCACCACCATGCTGCTGATTATCCTCTTCCCATCTTCCAGATCACGCCAGGGCTGCAGAACACAGGGTGAGTGTTTCTGAAATGAGCACGGAGGCTCCAGGACCTCCCGAGGCTCTCAGAAAGTCCCAGGAGGCTGGCTGGGGCAAAGAGGGGAAGCTGATGACCACTCAGGAAGGCCACTGAGGGGAAGCAGCCCATGGAGAGGGGATGGGGAAGGAAGTGGCATGTCCCAGGAGACTGGCATTTCCCCACTGTTCCAGAGGCCCATAACCAAGACTTGTGGACGGGACGGGTGAATGATCACAGTAAAGGTGACTAACACCCACTCCCTCTGTGCACAGGGACCTGTTCTCAGCACTTCACACATATTAGCTCACTTAATCTTCCCATCAGCCCCATGAGATAGGTAGCATTATCTCCAGTTTAGCGATTGGGAAACTGAGGCATAGAGACTCTCAGTGAACGACCCAAGGTCACACAGCTAATAAGTGGGGGAAGAAGAATTTAAACCCATGCAGACTGGCTCTGAATTTGGGGTCCTAATCACTATAGTCGTTGTCTCTCATCTTTAGTCTGCTACAGTCATATATCCAATAAAAAATAATAATAATACTCTCAGCTTAGTATGCAGAGGTCATACAACCAATAATAAAGATAATAATAATGATAATAACGAAGTTCCCAATGGCACTTCTAGAATCGTAGAGAACAGGAGGCGAGAGCAGTAATTTCAGTGCACAGAGGGGCGTCAGAAGATTGTCCAGTATCTGTGGGTACAGAGCCAGCCCATCTTTTGAGTTTGGATCATATGCTAATGGGAGTGGCTCTGAGACTACTGGGCTAAGCACGGGGAGTGCTTAGCCTCCCCAAGCTGCTTTTTGGCACAATTCTGGAGCCCTCACTCTGTGCCAGGCACAGGGCCAAACACCTCACATGGATTTTCTCCTTTGATCCTCACACAGATCTTTTGAAAGTGGTGCAAGGATACCCCCAGCTTGCAGATAAAGCAAGACGAGGCTCAGAGTAGTTAAGTGACCTGTCCAAGGTCAAACAGCAAGGAACTGACATTTAAACTCAGCCTTTCACTGACCCCACAGTCCAGACCCTTGAGCTCTAACTCTGGCTTATTTTGCCTTCGGAGGGGAGGAGCTGCCCGGAAGCCAAGTAGGACAAGCTGCCCAGTTTGCCCATCCCGCAGAGTCGGCTCTCAGCCTGCCACAGGCCCGGAACCCCATTGCTTCAATGTGATTCACCCTCGAGGGCAGTGTGGTTTGGTCTGGGGCCTCAGAGAGTGGAGGAGCCAGAGCCATGCTCACCCCTGACCACCCAGGTTTGAATCTGGTTCCTCAGGACCTCAGGAATCCAGGTGCCAACTCACTGTGACTGCCCAGTGGGAGTGGCCTTCCTCAGGAAGTGAGTTGGGGCTCCCAGGAAGAGCAGAGATGCTCAGGAGGAATGAAGAGTACCCCAAATCAGCCCCTTGACCCGTTGCTCAGCCGAAGTCCTGCCTCTGTTCCCAGCAGGGCCTGGACTGGCTCTCAGGAACCCCCACAGGCAGAGATCAAGCCGGCTCAGCAGGCGTCCCCTTCTGTTTCTGCAAGGACTAGTGTCCAGAGGAATGCAGCTGCTCCAGCTGCCCCCGCACGTCCCACGCCCTCCAGAACACTTCCCTTGTCCTGCTCAACGCCCCAAATGCGGTTATCTCCTATCTTGTGCCTCTGAACCCCAGGAGGCCGGGGAATACTGGAATGTGCAATGCCTGAGGTCAGAGCCCCAGTTTGACTTGAGCTGGGTTGAGATGAGGGGAAAATGGCCAAGAACAACTCGCTCATTTACCTCATTTCCAGACTTGGCGGCTGCCGGGGCAGGGCTTCCAAACCAAGCTGGCTTTGGCCCGGACATCTGCAGCAGTGCCGGCACAAGGCACATCTGGATCCGCTTAGGGAGTTAAGAGCCGTATAGTTCTCTTAGGAAATTAGTTCCTGGGGAGCCAGGATCTCTCTGGGGCCTGGGTGAGGGGTACAACCACTCCAGCTTCGCCCCCTTGGGTTAACATCGCCCAGAAACTGTCTGACAGGGAATGAAGGTGCTTTTGAGGTCTGTGTGGAGAGTCGGCGTGTACACCTGAGGGCAAGCGGCCTGGGAGGGCACGCAGGCCCAGCCCTGGCACTTTCTGGCTGTGTGGCCATGGGCACCCCTTGATTGAACTCCAGGGAGGACCCAAAGTACAATTTCTGGGTTTCCACTGTGTCTCAGAGCCTCATGTGCATTGGGCCCACATGTGAGGTGAACGAGTGCCCAAGAATGAATGAGTGGACCTCGGTTTCCTCATCTGTCAACTGGGGATGGTTAAGATCTACCTCCCAGTGTCACTCTGAAGACCAGCTGATACAACAGACAGAATGCCCTGGCACAGAGTGTGTGTGCACATGTCTCTTAGGGTTTAAGTCCATCAACTCCAGACCTCACAGCCTGGTCCCTGAGAAACCCTAGCTGTGACAGAAAGGCCTCCCTCCCTTCCCCTAAGCCCACTCACGTGAATGTGAGACACTGGCTCACTCTGACCAAGCAGGCAACAAATGTGCAAACCAACATACAGAGAATGCAGGGTGACGGCCTTGAGAGTGGCCTTCACAAGCCCTCTCAGCCTGCCAGGCACGGTGCCTGGTCTCGGGCCCAGCACCTCGTCACACTCAGCAGCAGGTCTGAGAGCTCAGGATCATCAGCCCCATGACACAGACTCACAGCAGCTAGGTGACTTGTTTGGGGCACTGGCAGAATCAAGAGAAGAACCCTGTGCTCCCACCTCTGTGGTGTGGTGCAAGCAGGCCATATGGATTCAATCCCAGCACGATCAGTCACTGAGAATCCTGCCTCCAGCAACACCTTGGCAGAATCAAGAGAAGAACCCTGTGCTCCCACCTCTGTGGTGTGGTGCAAGCAGGCCATACGGGTTCAATCCCAGCACGATCAGTCACTGAGAATCCTGCCTCCAGCAACACCTCTTGCCTCAACTGCCCCTTCCGTATTGATGGATAATAAGAGGGCCTATGTCATCAGGTTGTTTCTTGTATGTATAAAATGGCATCCACATAACATAGTAATATCTAAAATTCTCAAAAAAGGATCTGACACATTATAAGTGCTCAGTAAATGTTCGTTTTTATTATTTCCACTGGCTGTCTACACACAGAGCCAGCGGTTCCCACTGAGTCCAGAGGAAGCCCAGGAGGGCTGTGGTTAGAAATCACCTCCCATCTTCTACCCTGGAGCTCTCCACCAGGCTGGCGGGGTGTGCTTTCAAACTGTGACAGCCAGCAACTTTGCATTTCTATGGACAGGAATCCTGTGCATTACTATCAGATTTCTACAATGAGAGCTGTGAAAGAGTTCAAAGACATGGAAAGGTACAAACAGCTCAGATGGGTGAGTGAGGCGAGACACCCAGTAATCTTTTTCCGCCCATTTCAAAGTCTACTGCAATATCTGACAGACTCACAAAAAGATGGATGTAAAACGTATTATAGTGGGAAAATTTAGAAACAACTTAAATGTCCATCAAGAGGAAACTGGTTTAATGAGTCCCAGTACACACATGCAATAGAATACTCCGCAGCTATTAAAATAGATGATGTCAGCATAAAACACTAGACTCCTGGGCCCACCACACAATCTCCAGGGGTAGAGGGAGCCAGGCTTCAGGATATTTTTTAAGCTCTCCAGGTAATTCTGATGGGCAGCCCAAGTTGGGAAACTTCTGTTCTAAATCCCCTGAGAAAACCTTGGACAGAAAAAAGAAAAGAAGAGGTCTTCAGGGGCTTTTTGAAGGCAGAACGGGGGGGGGGGCAGAGAAGAGGGTGAATCTGAGCCGAGCGCATTCCTAGGACGGGGACGCACAGAGAAATAAAGAAGCCAAGAGTCAACCTAACGGTAAAGACGGCCCGGGCAGGCTGAGGTTCAGAAGGGAGTAAATCCCACACTTGTTCCAAAAGCCTCTTGGCACCTTCCAACCCTATCCAGAGCCTCGGAGTATTGGATCCGCCCAATATTTCCGCACTTACTGGTCTACAAAAGCCTAATCAATGGCTTTTAACTCACAGGGTATGTGTAGAGAGGAGAGCCACAGACGATCACCCAACAATACCATCAACAAAGCCCACTCCTGCCTCAACTTCCCCATCCACACAAGGAGTACAGGGAAATGGTTTTTACCATGGGGATTTTTGCAACCAGGTAATCTTTCTTCATTAGAGTCAGGATGGAGCTCAACCTGCAGGCACCTTGAGAAGGCCAGTAGCCATGGCAACCGCACACCCAAAACCTGGGGGGGGGGGGGGGGGGGCAGAGAAGAGGGTGAATCTGAGCCGAGCGCATTCCTAGGACGGGGACGCACAGAGAAATAAAGAAGCCAAGAGTCAACCTAACGGTAAAGACGGCCCGGGCAGGCTGAGGTTCAGAAGGGAGTAAATCCCACACTTGTTCCAAAAGCCTCTTGGCACCTTCCAACCCTATCCAGAGCCTCGGAGTATTGGATCCGCCCAATATTTCCGCACTTACTGGTCTACAAAAGCCTAATCAATGGCTTTTAACTCACAGGGTATGTGTAGAGAGGAGAGCCACAGACGATCACCCAACAATACCATCAACAAAGCCCACTCCTGCCTCAACTTCCCCATCCACGCAAGGAGTACAGGGAAATGGTTTTTACCATGGGGATTTTTGCAACCAGGTAATCTTTCTTCATTAGAGTCAGGATGGAGCTCAACCTGCAGGCACCTTGAGAAGGCCAGTAGCCATGGCAACCGCACACCCAAAACCTGGGCCAAGCCAGGGCTTGTTGAGCGTCACCAGGGTGCCTACACAGGCGGTTTCTGCTTCTCGTGCCTCCCAGAACTCCCCAGGCTGGCAAGCAAAACTCCACCCAGTTGTCGTGGCTTCCTCACCAAAATCGACTTTGCCAGAAGGAACAAGGACTGCTGGGGTCCACCAGGGAAGAATGACTTCCACCTGGTGGGCCTCTGAGCTGACCTGGGTTACTGGTGGAAGAGGATGACATCCGAGCACGTGTGAAATTATTTCTCTGACTTGGCAGAAAAGGTACTGGTTCTGTTCACCACAGAATCTCACATCTAGCAGGAAACCCAGCACACGGTAGATATCCAACAAATATTAACTAATTCATTAACCCTGAAATGATTAAATACAGAACTGAACTACACTGGATGCTACCTTACACAAGATTCTAGTGGGAGTCAAAAGTTTAAGGAAAAACAAATGGGTGGAAAACATAAAATGCAGACAATTCTGTCTACCACCTTAATTTTTGTCCTTTGATTTGGATAAAGATCGCCATTATTTCCTTGGAGAGATAACACACTGCAGGCTAGATTGCGAAATTCTAGAAGCAGAGTTTGTAAACCACTGTGCTATATAAATAGCAAAAGCCAGAACAGACTAGCGGTGAGGATAGCTGGAGGAGGGGACGACTGAGTAAGGTCCCCAGACCGGACTGCGGGCAAGTGCTGCTCAATACAGCAGGGCTTGATGGACCTGGCCAATCCCCACAAAACAGTGGGCAGCAGAGTGGGGGAGGGGAGAAGGGAGGGAGACAGACCAGCCGCAGGCAGTCAGGGCATTTGGAGCTGCTGTTTTCCTGAATGTCTGCTCTAGCGCAGCTCCCTTTCCCCTCAGAGTCAAAGCCAAAGTTCCCACCAGGCCCTATACCATCTGCCCCCCGCCCCCCTGAGCTGACCTCCTGCCACCCACTTCAAGGCTCACTCTGCTCCAACCTCATTCACATCATGTTCCTAGGAAAGGCCAGGCACATTCCTGCAGCAGGGCCCTTGCGCATACTGTGCATGGCTCCCTTCCCTCCTTCAGGCCCTGACCGGGGTCCTGCACACGCACAGCTGCTCCTTCAGATCTCTGCTCAAATGTCACCCCCTCATCCAGATCCTTGATGGCCACCCTATTCTAAGTGCCACCACACACACACACACACACACACTGTGCCCTCCCATTCATACCAATGCTCCTGTCCTCCTATCCTGTTGTACTTTTCTCTGTAGCACTTAGCAGCAGCTGAAAGACTATTTCATTGTTCACTTTCTTCTTCCCCTGGTGGAATGGCGGCTCCAAGATGGCCAGGACCTTGTCTGCTTTGCTCCGTGCCTAGAGTAGTACCTGGCACACCATGGCCACTACATCGACACCTGCTAGATGGGTGAGGAGCAACAGGCCAGCTGCTCTGCGCTAGGTGTACCCTAGGACTTGCCTGGCTTGATCCTCACACTGACCCTGTGAGACACACTGACCCTGCAAGACATGCACTACTTTATCCCCCTTTCACAGGTATGAACAAGCTCATCTTAGAATATGGTGAAGTCTGGGTTCAAACCCAGCCCCAGTGACTCCAAAGCCCAGGTTTGTCATCTCCGATAGCAGTGTGATGATACAGCATGTTTCATGCCTAAAGGACATTTATACTCCCAGCTCTCCGTCTTCCTGCCCAAAGCCTGCAGGAAAGAGGCTCCTAGCGGGGTGAGGGCAGGGGCCTCTCCAGCATGCACCATTCTTCTGGGACACCCGTGTCCCCCAGGCTCATGTGGGAGCAGAGGTATTCTCTCTAGAAGCCACTTAGCAGGTGACCAACTCCCAGTCTGTTCCGTGGCTCATCAGGCCTTACACCATCCCCCCAGCCTCCCCAGCTTGCCACTCGTCCCCTCCTGGTCCTCGCTCCAGGCACCCAGGAGCCCCTCCACCAGCCACTCTGTCATCTCCAGGATTTCAGACACACTGCTCCTGCCAGCCCCACCCCCACTGGTATAGGCACAATAATGGCCCCAAAGAAGTCCTCATCCTAATCCTGTGAACCCGTAAATATGTGACCTGATATGACAAAAGGGACTTTGCAGAGTTGCTTAAGCTAATGATCTTGAGATGGGGAGATTATCCAGTGGGCCCAATGTAATCACAAGGTCCTTATAAGAGGGAAGCAGGAGGGTCAGAGTCAGACAAGGAGCTGTGAGGATGGAGGCAGAGGTAGGAGTGATGCAGCCATGAGCAAAGGAATTCGGGCAGAATCTAAAGACTGGAAAAGGCAAGGAAATGGATCCTTCCCTAGAGCTGCCGGAAGAAATGCAGCACTTTGATTTTAGTCCTGAGACCCATTTTGGACTGTGACCTCCAGAACTGTAAGATGATAACTTTGTGTTGTTTTAAGCCACTAAGCTGCTGGTAATTTATTATAGTAGCCACAGGAAACTAACACAGCCCCAAGCCCTAAGCTAAAAGGGCCCCCTCAGAAACCTGCCCTGACCCCATTCCACGCAGATGCTCCCTGGACTTCCTCTTTCATTATGACCCATCTGTGGTGAAGAGTTGAGCACCGAAGCTGTCAGCCCATGTTCAATTTTAGTCTCCATCTCTCACAAGCTGTGCAACCTTGGAAAAGTTTCCCAACCCCTCTGAGCCACCTTTTCCTCATCAGTTACACAGGGCCACCAAGGGCCTACCTTGTACAGCTGCCAAGCAGCTAGAATGAGAGAACCCATGCAGAGGCAGGGCCTGGCACGCTCAAATAAGCAGGACACTACAATCCGTATACTCTGCAAGGCCATAGGTCTGTGGAGATGGCAGACTGTGCCTATCTCGTCCACCCCATGTCCCCAGAGCCCCAGGCAGTACCCAGCTACAGGGTCTGAACGATATCTGTTGAATGAATGAGTCCTGCAGCATCAGAAAATCTCAAATGCAAACATGAGGGACAACACACCAGAGGTCTGGGGGATGACCCACAGCCGAGCCAAAGCCCTGACACATGCGTGGCTTCCCGGCTCAATGTCAACGGCCCCCAAATATTTCAAACTGCACAGAGGGGACACTGACCACTGCCAAGGCCTTCCCGCAAAAACACACACCAGAGGTCTGGGGGATGACCCACAGCCGAGCCAAAGCCCTGACACATGCGTGGCTTCCTGGCTCAATGTCAAGGGCCCCCAAACATTTCAAACTGCACAGAGGGGACACTGACCACTGCCAAGGCCTTCCCGCAAAAACACTGCATTCACCTCCAACTCTGGATCTCAGGTTGACGTCACACTGGCCAACCTTCCCTCTCCCTTCTGCTTCAGTGAGCTCCCCACCACGATGGCCAAAGGAGACCTCCCCCTGTCTTCCCACAGCAATGTCTGGAGAAATGGATGTCACCATAATAGTCCCTGCTACACAGAGCTGCTGTAAAGGTACAATGAGAGAAGGCAAATCAAATATATAGTGCCTGGCATACAATTAGCACTCCATAAATGCTCATTAGTTTTTAATTATGTCATCCCACAGCATACATTTTAGTAGCAATAGGTCTCCCTTTCAAAATCACATGCAAATGAACTAATTAGGGAAAGGTGAGGCAGCAGAAAGGGTCAGGGTTGCAGACTCAGATGAAGATATGAAGCTATGTGAGCTTGGATAAGTTGCTTAGCTTCTCCGAACCTGTGACCCTATCTATAAAATGCAGGTAATATTATCTACCCCTAAGGAGTGCTGTGACAGGTGAAATGAAGAACATCAGTCTTCCTCATGTTGGAATCACTAGAGGAGCTTTGTAAAAAAGGCTATTGCCTGAGTCTCCCCTAGACCACAGCAGTCAGCATCCCAGGGGCAGGGCCCAGACTTCAGGGGTCATGAAGACCACTGCAGGTGATTCCACCCTGCAGCCAGGCCTGAGAAGCATGGATGCTTACATGGACCTGGCACACAGTAAGTGCTCAGGAAATCCAAGCTTTCATCAGCATTTCACCAACTGGCAGGGATTTTCTTTCATTCATTCAGCATCCATTTACAGAGGAACTAGTATATGCAAACTGACAGGTTTAAAACCAGATGCTGGTTGCCAAGAGCTGGGGGTAGAAGGAACAGGGAGTGAATGTTAAGGGGTACAGGCTTTCCTCTTGGGGTGAAGAAAATGTTTTGGAACTAGACAGAGGTGGTGGCTGTACAACATTGTGAATGCAATAAACGCCACCGAATTTTTCACCTTAAAATGGTTGATTTTGTTATGTGAATCTCACCTCAATTTAAAAAAAGCAAAAACAAAAATCATAATCCAGACACAAAAGAACAAATCGTGTATGATTCCACTTATATGAGGTACCTAGAGTGATCGAATTCATAGAGACAGAAAGCAGAATGGGGGTTGCCAGGGGCAAGGGGAAGTGGGGTAGGGAATTAGTGTTTAAGTGTTTAATGGGGACAGAGTGAATGTACTTAAGGAACTGTACACTTAAAAATGGTTAAAAGGTTAATATTATGTTGTATGTATTTTATCACAATAAAAAAAAAAGAAGGCCATATCCTGACAGTCCAAAGACATTCCTCGCCACAGTCAACAGAGGAGTGGGGTTCCACCCCAGCTGTCAGCAGCACACAACTCGCTGCTGTACTCACAGGTGACCTCTTCCCGGTTTTTCCAGGCGAGCAACTTCGAGTAACCAAACGCCCTCTCTGCAAACAGGATGGAGGCTATGCACTTGTTTTCTCTGTGGGGCAAGGCCAGACTAGGTAAAGAAAATGCAGCAGATCCCTCCCCTCCCCCCAGGAAAATCCCCATCCGGTTGATAGCAGAACCGAAGGGGCCGCCGCGCACTTTCACTTCCCGCCCGCCCAAGCCCCCAGCTAATTCTCAGAGTTCAGCAAGACCCAGACTTGGAGGTGGCCGGCGTTGCTCAGAGCTGGGCGAGGACTTATCTCCACCGGGCATAGAGCAGAAAGATCAGGTTCCAGGAGGCAATTTTTGCAGCTTGCGTCCTCTCGCCAGGAGGTGGGGAGAGAACAGACCCAGAGGAGGGGCGCTGGTGTGTCTGAGAGGGACCTGCATCTGGGAGCCCTGGGTCCCCAGCTGCCTCTGTGTGCCTCTGGCATGTCACCTCCCCCACCAGGCTGCAGTGTCCTCCCCTACAGAAACGAGAGAACTGGACTAATGCAGGCATGGCGACTGGGCTTATCTCTGGGGAGGTGGCCCAGCAGGCCTGTGGCTCAGCGGGGCACCAAGATGCCCCAGTGACATCTGCCATGGGCAGGGTGGGGACCGAGGGGTGACCACATGGTCAGTGTATCTGTCGCCCCTGGATGAAATCCCTCTCAGAGTGACTCCTTGACGGAGTTCCATAAATGCTCTTTCTGGGTCTGGAATGTTCTCGGTGGCCCCCCTGACTGGCACGCATCCACTCAGCCCCTGCTCGCACACCTGCCTCCTCCAGCAGCCGCTCCTGCATGCACAGGAAGCCAAACTTTCTGCCCTGAGTCCCTTTCCCAGGGGCCACTGGCACCATGCAGAACAGCAGGGCTCTCGGTTCTACTTCACACCCTCGCTGAAGAAGCCTTGCTCCTCACTTCGCCCCCTGCTTGTGAGCAGGTTTCCACCCCGCTCTAGAAACATGAGGGTACATCTGACCAGCCCTTGCCATCACAACAGAAGGGACACCAGCCCTGGGACAGGTTCTGAGTTGGGTGTTGGGGGCACGGGTGGCAGAGGCTGCTAATGTGGCCTATGCCAGTATCCTGTTCTTTCTTGTTTTATTTGTTTTTGGCAGCTGGCCAGTATGAGGACCTGAACCCTTGAGCTTGGTGTTACAAGGCCGCACTCTTACCAACCGAGCTAACCAGCCAGCCCTGCCAGAATCCTATTCTATCCCCTCCCTTCTTAGGAATGAAATCTTGCTTTGTAGTGGGATGCACTGCTCCCAGGTAAAAGCCTTCATTTCCCAGACTCTCTTATGGCTGGGGTTGCCATGGATTCAGTCTGGCCATTATGTTGGAAACAGAAGTCTCCTTGAAAGGGTATTAGTCCCATCTTCCCCACTCCCCCCCCACTTCCTGCTAACTAGAATGAAGATGTGACAGCAAGAGCCGACTGCCCACTAACTGGAATGCAGACAAAATGGCAGGAACTTGAGCAGCTACCTTGGACCACGGAGCAAGGTGCTGAGGGTGGTGGAGTAGCAGGACAGAAGGCCCCAGGCCCACAAGCACACAGGCCACACACACCCATCCCAACATGATAGTCTATGCTCTAAATTTCTTTAATATGAGAGCAAAAGCAAACCTGTTACATTTAAGTTGCCAGGATTTTTAAATACTACATGAATCCCGAACCTAACTGCAGGATAAATCAAGTGTGACTGCAGAGGATGAGGCCAGCTGCCTGCACACAGCAGAGCACCCTGCCCTCTTCAGGTGGGAAGAAGACAACCCCAGTTACTGGGCCCTGGTGAGTCCAACATACAGCCCATACCACACCCCAACCACTGCCCCTACAGAATTCAGCCCAACATTTCCAAGTTGATGTGTGTCTTCAGAATTGGTGGATGCCGTGGTTTTACCAGTAGATGACACAACAACCAGCTACCTTTATCAAGACCTACTCTATGCCCCAGGTGCTCAGCTCAACACTCTGCATGAATTACCTTAGCCCCGCAAGATAAAAATGGCCCTATTATAGATGCAACCCAAAGAGATCCACCAAGTTGAGGCTAAAACCCAGGAGTCGCGACCTCAAGACCTACTCTATGCCCCAGGTGCTCAGCTCAACACTCTGCATGAATTACCTTAGCCCCACAAGATAAAAATGGCCCTATTATAGATGCAACCCAAAGAGATCCACCAAGTTGAGGCTAAAACCCAGGAGTCGCGAAATCTAGGCTGACCTTCCCATTCCTCATCATCTTCTGAAGGGTCTTAGGGAGCCCAAGGGGCTGAACTTGGCTGACCATGGGAAGTGAGGACGAAAGGAAAGGAGGGTGGGAGAGGAAGAGAGGAGGCAGCAAGTGGAAGAAACCCATGCACTCCTCAGAGGGAGGTGTTTGTGGAGATGAAAACACCACAAACAACCTGAAAGGTCATCAGCAGAAGAAACAAACACAACATGGCTTGTCATACCAGGTGACAGAGTTTGGATGTGTTGTTCCCTCCAAAACTCATGTGGAAATTTGATCCCCAGTGTGGCAGTGTTGGAAACTGATTGAGTCATGAGGGCAGATCCCTCGTGAACGGATTAATGCCAGGGGTAGTGAGTGAGTTCTTGCTCTGTTAGTTCCCGTGAGAGCTGACTGTTTAAAGTACCCTGGCACCTCCTCCCCCCCCCCTCTCTCTTGCTTCCTCTTGCCATGTGATCAGCTTGTACCTGCCATTTTCCACCATGAGTAGAAGAAGCCTGAGAACAGATGCAGCTGTCCCAGAATCATAAGCCAAATAAACCTAGGTTTTTATAAATTACCCAGTCTCAGGTATTTCTGGCATAGCAACACAAAATGGACTAATACAGAAAACTCGTACCAGAAGTGGGGTCAGAGTTGCAGCAGAGAAACCCCATCAGCGCCATGTCTAGTGGAGCCAAGCCATGAGAGCAGGACTGCCATGGAGACCCCAGACCTGTGGAGCTACCAGTGCGCAATGCATCAACTGAGACCAGGAAAGCCATAAGAGCAGAGCTGCCAGAGGACTTGGGGACCCAATCCCCACATCAGCATGCAGAGGGTATTGAATGTGGAGTCAGGTTACAAGATTCGCCAGCTTTAAGATTTAATACCTGCCCTGCTGGGTTTCAAACTTGTTTGGGACCTGATTCTCCTTTCTTTTGGCCTATTTCTTCCTTTTGAAATAGGAATATGTACCCTATGCTTTCCCACCATTGTTTCTTGGAAGCAGGTAATTTGTATTGATTTCACAGATGGCACTTTGAACTTTGGACTTCTGAGCTGAAACAACTTAAGACTTTGGGGATAAAATGAATGTATTTGCATGTGAAAAAGACATGAGTTTCGGGAGGCCAGGGGCAGAAAGCAGTAGTTGAATTATGTCCCCCCAAAACTCAATGAAGCTTGAATTGTGTTCCCTGAGCTTTATGTATTAGAAACTTGGTCCCCACTGTGACTTTTAAGAGTATGGGACATCCTATTATGGTAAATTGTAAGGTGGGGCCTTGAAGAGGTGATTGGATTATAGGACCATGCAGTAGTGAATGGATTAAAAATAGTGGTCAGGGGCGTGGTTCTGAGGGCTTTAAAAGAAGAGTCTGCCTTTTGCTCTCTCTCTGCTTCCACCATCTTGCAATGTGAGACACCTGGGTCACTGTCGCCACCCCCAGATGGACTTTGGACTTCCCAGCCTTTGAAACTGTAAGCAATAAATTTCATTTTCTTTATAAATTACCCAGTTCCAAGTATTTTGTTATAGCAACACAAAACGGACTAATACACCAGGGAACACTCCATGGCGGGCACACAGGCGAACTCGTGGCATCCTGGATGAATCTCACATACGCAATGGTAAACAAACAAAAAAGGCACATTGTCAAGAATGCCCATGTTATAAAACAACTTACCTAGAACTTTAAAACATGGGAAACATTCGGAGTGTCCTAGCATGTAATAGTAAAATTGTGAAAACATGCCTGACAAGGACAAGCATCAAGTTCAGGGCCAAGAGAAGGGAGGGGTTGAAGAGAGGGAAGCACCGGGAGCTGCCACTGGGGTGGTTTGCTTCTTACACTGGGCGGCTACATGTAAACGTTATTATATATGCTGCTTTGGATGGCTGAAATAGTCCATCATTTTAAAAAGAAAGGGAGAATATGCTGTTTACTGCATGTCAATTATACCTCAGTAAAGCAATTTTTAAAAAAATGCATCCAAAAAGAAAGAGAGACAGAGAGAGAGGAAGGAGAAGGAGGGAAGGAAGGGTTAAGGCCTTCACACACAACACCTTCTTGTCACAGCCCACGTCCCCTTAGGGAAGGCCAGCCACGCTGACCACAGTGGCTCCATCCACAAAGCCACAGGTTCTCTGTGAAGAGGACCACATCACCTCCATGTTGTGGAAGTCTCCTCAGGTGAAGTGACATCTCAAAGCTTCTAAAATGAGTCGCCCTCAAGCCTGGCCACCCCCAGAACCACATCCCACCCACCAGCACTTTCACAGAGACAAGCAGTGGCCATCCCCCCTCCTCGGGAGGGAGACGATCCTGGGCTGACCCCCTGGCACCCAGGCAGGCAGCAGAGAGGGCTGCAGACAGGAAGGGCGGGCCAGAGGAGAGGGGGCCACAGGTGGGCATGGTTTCTCTGCCCCCCTCACCGTTCTCCTTCCGCAAAAGTATGGATGGCACAGGACAGGAGTCTTCGGGGATCACACAATGAGAAGACACCAGGGGCTGGGATCCCTCTACTCCTGAGACCTGACTCAGTTCACCCCTCCATAGGCCTGTTCTGAAAGTAAGGAGAAGCTGGCATGAATCCCCCAGACCCCACGCAGAGCAGAAGTGGCACGTGATCTGTCCAGCCCTGGTGGGCCTGGGTGAACTTGAAGTTCAGCTGAATGGGAGGGAGGGAACGAAGGAGAGAGAGACAGAAAGAGGATGGGAGGGGAAAAGGGATGGGGAGGGAGGAGAGAAGGAAAAAAGGGAGAGAGGGAGAGTGAAGGGGGAGAGGGAAGGAAGAAGACAGAAAGGGACAGAGGGAGGGAGGCATAAATAAACCAGCGATAAATGACTCAATCCAAGGAACAGCAGCCTGACTCCTACCACCCACCCTGACCTCTCCAAGAGAGAGGGAGAGTGAAGGGGGAGAGGGAAGGAAGAAGACAGAAAGGGACAGAGGGAGGGAGGAATAAATAAACCAGCGATAAATGACTCAATCCAAGGAACAGCAGCCTGACTCCTACCACCCACCCTGACCTCTCCAAGCTCAGAGAGTACAAAGTCCATGCCCGCCAGGCCTGGGCAGGTAATGAACCTGAGCACTGTGGGCCAAAGAGGGGCAGTCATGGAGGAACGCAGGCACTGCCAGGGGCAAACCAGCCCACTGACTGCCTCAGTCTCTACAGCTGTAGAATGGGGATACTAACAAAATTACCTGTGCGGCAGAACTGCTGTGAGGATCAGAGGAGCGACTAGACGTGAGCTGCTGAGAACAGTGCCAGGCACTTAGTATGTGACGTACAAGCGTTTGCTTTTGTTACTACTAGAAAATGGAAATCCGGGGTTTTTTTAGGGGAACTCTCTTGAATTTTAAATGCAGACAACTTACTGAAAGCTTTTTTTAAAAACAAGAACACCGTGTGAGCCAAGTGAAATATACTGGCAGACTGGACTTGGCCCATGGGTCATGAGCCTACAACCTCCGCTCAAGTGTTCCCTGCGTCACTCTAAGGCCAGCCTGGACCCTACAGATCCTAAGTCAAGACTGAGATCACCCCACTTCTAATACAAGCTTCCAAGCCCATGAGTCTGTTAATGGGAAATCAATGTCTAAACCAGCCCCCACCTGACTCCCACACCAAAAGGACGGGAACTACTAATTTTTATCCACCACATCCAAGCCACCAGTTTTATTTCATAGGAAGAAAAAAAAAGCCTTATTTTAAAAAAAAGAAGAGAAAAAAAGGGAAAAGAGAACCAACAAAGGCAAACTTGAAAACGCTGCTGACTTGAGCAACGGGCTTTGCCAGTCAGAGAGGAAAGACAGCTCAGTCCTGAAGCCCGTCCCGGATGGGAAAATTACAGCCAGGCTGTCGACACCCCCTGCCCTCTCAGTGTCACTCACTCACCCCGCCCCCATGACAAACCGGCAGGAAGGCTCATCAGCGACAGCCACAGCCTGTCACATCGTGCACACACAGAGACTGATGCTCAGGGAGGTCCCCACCAGCTCAGCCGGGGCGGAAGGCCCTGATCTCGGAGCAGAACGTGAGGGAGGCAGGGGCCACACAGAGGGTGGTGACATGGTCAAGCGCTACTGTATTCATACCCATTTTACCAACCAGGACACTGAGTGAACATGGCGGAGACAGGATGTGTGTAACTTTGGTCCAGCATCCTCACACCAACAGGGTGAGCAGTTCAAAAGACTGGCCTCTCAAACACTCACTGGGCAGCTACTGTGTAGCCGAGCCTGAAGTGGGCCCAAAGGGACCAGAGAAGGCGCTGGGCACAGAGTCCAGACCACACAGCAGTCACAGTCGGCTGCTCCAACCTCCACACCATGTTCAGCCTCCTGGCCTTGTCCCCACAGGGACTTTGCATGTTCTGTACCCCCTGCCCGAAAACACTCCTCCCCAGATCTCCACTGGCATCTCATCAACGCTGCTCCTCAGCGAGGCCCTCCTTGACTGCACGGTCTGACACATGCCCCCCGCCTATCTCTCTACACTGCTTCACCCTGTCCCACGACTGTCCTAGCACTTGCCACCCCTGAAGAAGCCCTGGTGATTCGCTGACTCGTTTGCGAACGTTCACCTTCCTGAGAGCAGGATCCATGTCACAGTGCCCTGGGGCAGCGTGTGGCACTTGGCTGAGGCTCACAGTCTGCACTGAGTGGCTGGGTTCACTATGTACTCATCTGCAGAGAACCACTGAAGAGAGGGGCCAAAGCCCCACTTGCGGGGCAGACCAAGCGTCGTGGGAATGCCACCCTGGCTGGCTGATGAGGCACTTTAAAGAACACTAGGACACAATAGCTCATCTTAAGTAAGCACTTTTGGGGTTCTGGGCCTTATCCTAGGCTTGTCTCATACATATTCTCGCTGAATCCTGACCACAATCCCAGGTCATAAATATTGCTACCAATCATTTTATAAATGGGGAAACTGAGGCAGAGGTTCTACAACTTGCCCAAAGTCACACATACTTGTAATTATGAATGCTATGAGTGAAACGCGTATGTGTGTGTGCATAGGTGTATGCATGTGTGCATATGTGTACACAAGTATGTGTATGCACATGGTGTGTATATTTATGTATCTGTTCATGTATAAGCATGTATGTATGTACAGTAGTCCCTCCTTATCCACAGTTTTGCTTTCCATGGTTTCAGTTACTATGGGTCAACCCTGGTCCAAAAATATTAAAATTTCAGAAATAAACAATTCATAAGTTTTAAATTGCATGCCATTCTTAGTAGTATAATGAAATCTCACACCATCCCGCTCCATCCTTCCCAGGACATGAATCATCCCTTTGTCCAGCATATCCAGGCTGTATATACTACCCTCTCATTGGTTACTTAGCAGACATCTTGGTAACCAGAGTGACTGTCATGGTATCACAGTGCTTCTGTTCAAGTAACCCTTATTTTACTTAATAATGGCCCCAAAGCTCAAGAGTAGTGATGCTGGCATATTGTTATAATGGTTTTATTTTATATTAGTTATTGCCGTTAATCTCTTACTGTGCCTAATTTATAAATAAAACTTTATTACAGGTACGTAAGTATAGGAAAAAACAGAGCATATGTTCAGTACGATGTGTGGTGTCATGCATCCACTAGGGATCTTGGATTGCATCCCCTGAGGATAAGGGGGACTACTGTGGATCTGTAGGTATGTGTATACATGTATATGTGTACAGGCATATGTGTGTGCAAGTATAGGAAAAAACAGAGCATATGTTCAGTACGATGTGTGGTGTCATGCATCCACTAGGGGTCTTGGATTGCATCCCCTGAGGATAAGGGGGACTACTGTGGATCTGTAGGTATGTGTATACATGTATATGTGTACAGGCATATGTGTGTGCGTGTACATGCATATATTTGTGCATGTGCATGCATATACATGCATGTGTACACAGGTGTGCATGCATATGTGTATTATGTGTTTTCATGTGCATTTCTGTATGCCTATGTATATGTGTGTGCATGCATATCTATACACATGTTTATGTATATGTATATGCACGTATGTGTGCATATGTATCTGTGTGTATATGTGTTGTGTGTATACTATACGCATGTAAGAGGAGTCTTCAAAAACTTCATGGAAAGATTCATATTATCTTTAAATTCATTTTTCCACGAACTTTTTTTTTTTTTTTTTTTTTTTTTTTTTTTTTTTTTTTTCCGTGTCCGGCAACGGACCCCAACCCCCAGTGTT
>NW_007727093.1:722732-725456 GCF_000696425.1 Galeopterus variegatus
ATGTGGGATCCGAACCCTTGGGCGGGAGCGCCGCCGCGCTTCCCAAGCGGCGCACTTATCCAGTGCGCCACCGGGCCAGCCCCTCCATGAACTTTTTGAAGTACCCTCATATGCGTATATCCGCAAATGTGTACATGTACGTGTGTGCATATGTGTATATCTATATATGTGTGTGTGTATGCATATCAATCATTAGGTTCCTTTTCTTCCGCGAGAGTTTCTTTTCGTACTCATCTTAGGAGTGTCAGAGCTATAGCAAAGAGATGACATCCAAAAGTCAGAAACTGTGTTCACTTACAAACTAGTACGTCGAACTATAAGAAACAAATATTTAATCATTTTTGACTTAGAAAATCGCAATTTCCTGTGGCTCCAGCCACCGTAACCTCTGCTGTGGCGTCTTACCAGGCAGGCTGGGGCCAGAACCTGCAGCCGGCCTGCCGGTCAATTCAGCTCCGCCTAGCCTGACTGTTAGTGCTTTCTCCAGTCAACATGAGGGGAGAAAAAGCTGTTTTAAAGTCAAACTTCTGAAACAGCTGTCTCTCTGGCCTGGCCTCTATGTTCAAATGCCACAACTCATGGGACATGAAAAAACACCATGCAGATGCCTGGAAGCCCAGCCACCACGGCCAGCACCCTGCCCAGAGGGGCACCTCTCCCCACATCCCACAGGCCCCAGAGGTGCCTTCGTCGTAGAAGTGACAGAGAGCAGAGGTCACTTTACTCATCTAACGCTTTCGACATCTCTCGTTTTGCCCAGAGGGGCACCTCTCCCCACATCCCACAGGCCCCAGAGGTGCCTTCGTCGTAGAAGTGGCAGAGAGCAGAGGTCACTTTACTCATCTAACGCTTTCGACATCTCTCGTTTGTTTTTTTTTTTAATTCTCTTTAAAATGAAACTGTCAAAAGTTACGTCTGACAAATCTGAAGGCTGTAGAGGAAGTGGTTTGTCCTTCCTCCTGCTCATGATTTCTGCAAAAGATAACACACTGCACTTGGTGAACTGTCAGGCAGGGCCAGGGCTTCCAGCAGGGCCTTGAGGAAATGCAGGCAATGACCGATGACCAACGACTGAGGCCTGCTCTCTCCCTTCTGCTTTCTACCTGCTAATGTCTACCAGACTCCAGACAAAGTCAGGGGTGAAACAGATAGATGAGGGAGCCAGAAGAAAGCCCTCCCCACCCCGCCCACCCACAGACCGTCAGGGAACTTTATTCAAACAGGAGAACTGACCTAGCAGCTCTCACATCCCCATGGCAGCCTGGGAGTGGAACACTATTGTCCCACTTTCCAGGTAGGGTAACTAAGGTGATCAGAATGTAAGTAACATGCTCAATTTCATTTCAGTAACTTGTCCAGTGTCACACATAGCCAGAAACTAGCAGAGCCTGAACTTATGAATGTCTGGCTCCAAAGCTTGATGCCCCCTGCCCTGGGAAGCCCTCTCTTGCTCCTCCTTCTGCTGGGCTCAGTCAGAACCCCTCCACTGTAATCTTGGTAACAGTAGTAATAACAGTGGTAACAGGAGTAATTACTAGAGCCTGTTTTTTCTTGTACACTTTCTCTGTACCGGACACAGCGCTAATGCTGGACATGCATTATCTCACTGAATCCTCTTGAGAAGCCCATGGGATCGGTACCACTACATATTGCATTGTACTGATGAGAAACAAAAGCTCAGAGAGGTGATGTTACTTGCCCAAGGTCACACAGCAGGCAAGAGCCCAGGGTGGAACTCCTGACTTGCTGCTCTAATCACTGGATTGCAGTTTCCTTCCGCCATGGAACACTGGCCCCAGTGTTTCCAATACCAGACAGTTCACTCCGTTATCTTGAGTCTCGATGCTTCTAGTCTGGAATGACCTCAAAGACCAACCCCTTTGGGTTTCTCCACCAACACCAAAGGTTGAGGGAGAGGCCATTTCCCTGTTGGCAATGAACCAAGCCCTGCCCTCACCATCCGCTTGGCAAAGGAAGACCCAAATCAGAGCGGAGAACTAGGTACTGTCAAGGCTAAGTAGGAAGGAACAAAACGTTCGGGGGACATTCCACAGATTCAGTTCCATGGTGAGGTCCAAAGTCCTGAGGCCACCATGCAGAACAGTCCTCCTGGCACCCTCCCCGGCTCCATCCCACTGGACACACTCAGGCCGATGGGATGTCACCCCCATGTGCCAGGCCCTACCATGCCTGCCAGCTGTGCGAGTGCCACTCTGTGCCTGGAATGCTCATCCCTGCCTTCTCCACCCAGCCCAAGCCTGCCCTTCTATGATCAGCAGCCCTCTCAGAGAACCTCAGGCTTCCCATAAGCTCCCACAGTGAGTCACCCGTGTCTGGGCTGGAATCACAGGGGGCACTGGAATCAACTGTCCACAGCTCTCTCCTCCCAGGCTGTCATCTCCGTATTCCCAACCCTTAACACTGCCTGGCACCCAGCAGGTTCCCCATAAGTACACGCTTCTGGCACAGATGCCTCAGCGCCAAGTTAGAAAACACTGACACGCATGGGGGACACAACACGTGCAGGTGCCTGGCGAGAGGCCTCGTGTATGTTTTCTCACTCCATTCTCGCCCTGCCTTGTGCGGAAGGTGCCCTCCGTGGCCTGCACTAAGGAAACAAAGGCTCACACGGGTAAAGTGTCACAGGGATGCAGGCAGCAGGACTGGGATTCAAACCCAGGCTGAGGGCCGGCCCGGTGGCACACTGCTACAGTGCGCCGCTTG
>NW_007727093.1:726303-729645 GCF_000696425.1 Galeopterus variegatus
ACAAAAAAAAAAAAAAAAAAAAACCCAGGCTGAGTGGGGCCTTTCTAAGTTGATACTCTACCTCCAGGACACAGATGCATTGCCTGGGTGGGAGGGTGGGAGGGTGGGTAGGTGCGATAATGAGCCCCCTTTACAGTTTAGTTCAAAGAGACTTTGGGAGCCCAAGCTGAACCCGGTGCAGGATGAACCGTGGCCTTCTGCCTCCCCAGCCCTCCAGCCCCTGCCCAGTGAGCCGGCTCCTTGTCATCCTGGGCTCCAGAAAGCTCCACCAATCAAGCATTTCAAAGTACTGTTCCCCTGCACCAGTGGCCCAGAGTAGGAAAAAAGGAGGAGGTGAGAAAACTAAAACACTAAATTCCTTTTATTTCCAAACCTGAACTTGAGGTATAAGCAGCATTTCTGAAGGGTCATACGTCCTTCCATCTTCTCATGGCAGGAATCTGTGGGGGGAGGAGAGACCTGGGGAAGGTGAGGCACCCTTGCTGAGAGCTGGAGGGAACTGCTGTTGTGGGGGAGGTACTATGGGGGGTATTATTGTTGAGGGGAACGGGACCACTGTTGAGAGGCACCACTATTGAGGGAGGGGCACCACTGTTGGGGGGCACCACTGTTGGGGGGAGGGGCACCACTGTGGGAGCTCTTCTATAATAAGCCCCTGCCCGGAATGTACAGGGCGGGTGACTGTCAGGCACCTCATTTGTGGGTGGGACCTCAAGGCCAGAGCATTCAGACCAGCTGAGGGCTTGCCGAGTCCCACAGCAAGTGTCAGGGATGGGCTACAAATGCAGGTCCAAGTCCAATGCCCACACCCTCGGGCTGGGCCCACATGGGCTGATGGACGTCACATGACTGACCTCATCAAGCCCTCTGGCTGGCAAAGGGAAACACGCTCCATTAAAAAAAAACTCTCAGAGCCTAAGAAGATCCCCATCCCCGCCCTGCAAGGATGGGCACTCTTCGAAGGGTAGTTTGAGGTTTCTGTCTGTTTATTTTCCTGTATGTTCTGGTCATCTCAATCATCTATCCAGAAGAATCGGCCCAAAATGAAGCACAGGAAAAATCTGCCACACAACTCTTGGAACTGGTTGCAGAAACCGACTTTGGCTTTCCACATTCGGTGAAGGAACAACAGCCTTTCTCAAGCTAGGCCCTTTTGTTCCTAGTTCCCAGGAATGAGACAGAATCTGACACAAGGACTGGGTTGCTAAACAAATCCAGTTCAGCCAAAGCATCCCAGGGAAATGATGGCCTGCCAAGTCCACCACATCCCACACCCACACTAACCCCTCTCCGTTAATCTGGGTGGGTCACCACCAATTGAATGGGGCTGGGTTTGTAATCTTAAAACCATGTGGCCATCAGATTCGTTATTCAGTGATGACCCGCTCATCATAATATCAATAACAGCAGCTAACACTGTTGAGAACTCCAAATGTGCCAGGCACCGTGGTAGGTACTGCATGAGCACCATCTCAGTTATGCCTCATAATAACCGATGAAGCAGAAACACCACCATCCTTCATTATACAGTCAGAAAACGAGGGGTCACAGAGCTTAAGGTCATTGCCTAGATCACCACTAGTAAGCAGTGGAGCTGGGATGCGAACCCAGTAACTGCACATCTCTGGCCTCCAATCAATCAAGAAAAAGCCAATTGTATGGATTTTTTAGAAGAGGAAGAGAAAGAAAAGAAGGGAAAAAAGAAAAAAGGAAGTATTTTTCGTCACGCACTTACTGTTTGAAATTTCCACGTTCTTTTGTGCAAGGCTTGTCTCCCCTTCTGTGGAGGGGCCCTGTTTTGTCTGCCCCACAGCCCAGCCCTTAGCAAGTGCCTGGCACACAGGAGACCCTCAGCAAAGGTTGCTGGGGTAAGGGAACTGACACAGCCCTGCTGTCTGAAGCCAGCTTCACCTTCCCACAGGTGACCACGAGGACAACCACTGTGCTTGGCTACTCTGACCAGTCACCTCCACTGATGAGCCTGTTGGAGACAGCAGATGTAATGGTCCAGCTAGAGAGAACCCCACGCTGCTCAGCTAAGCCAAGCCCAAGGTCAGCTCATTGCTAATTTCACTCTTTCGTTCACTCAGTCATTTCTCTATTCCCTCATTCATATTTACTGAGCACCAGCCACAACCAGGGACTGTGCTAAGGCAGCCCCCTTGGGACCCACACGGTCCAGTTAGGGGACAGATAATGGGGGGAGGGAAGAAGCAAAGCAGAACACAGCAATCACAGACAGGGGACATCTCCTGCCACCATGAAGGGCGCTTCCTGGAGGTGGTGGAAGTCCAGCCAGGTGGCAAAGACCAAAAAGCATCCCCTCCCTCTGCCACCGTGCCTCATGCCTAGGTGTTTATATTTCTAAATGAAGATCCCACGCTAACACAGACTGCATACACATGGACGGGAAAAACAGCACATACAAACAAATGCCCCACAAAAACGCTAATTGTCATCTCTGGGTGTTAGCATTATAGGTGAATTTTCTTTTCTTTCTTTTTTTTTTGTCTTTTTCGTGACCGGTAAGGGGATCGCAACCCTTGGTGCGCTGTCACCCACACCGCGCTCAGCCAGTGAGCGCACTGGCCATTCCTATATAGGATCCGAACCCACGGCGGGAGCGAACTCCCGAGTGCGCCGCGGGGCCGGCCCAATTTTATTTTCTTATCCTGTTTATTTGTGTTGTCCAATTATTCTACAATAAACCTGAGTTCTTCATGTAATGAGGGATGGGGAGGTGAACTTCTTTAAAAAATAAATGTCCAGGCCTAGGCATATATCCAAAAGAACTGAAAACAGGGACTCTAACAGATATTTGTATCAGTGTTCATCACAGCATTATTCACAACAGCCAAAAGTTTCATGGAAACGACTCATGTGTCCACTGATGGAAGAATGGATAAATAAAACGTGGTCCATCCATACAATGGAATTATTCAGCCTTAAAAAGGAAGGATATTCTGACACATGCTACAACATAGATGGAACTTGAAAACATCATGCTAAGTGACATAAGCCAGACACTGAAGGATAAATACATGACCCCATTTTTCTGAGGTACTTGGAAAAAGCAAATTCATAGAGACAGAGAGCAGAAAACCAGTTACCTGGGGTAGGGAGGGGAGAATGGGAAATGTTTAATGGGTACAAAGTTTATGTTGGGGATGAAGAAAAAGTTTGGAGTATAGATAGTGGTGATGGTTACACAACACTGTGAATGTATTTAATGCCACTGAATTGTACGTACACTTACAAAATGGTTAAAATGATAAGTACTATATATATATAACATTTTTTACCACAATAAAAGAAATTTTAAAAACAACTCAGAACTTTAAA
>NW_007727093.1:730165-732287 GCF_000696425.1 Galeopterus variegatus
TATATATATAACATTTTTTACCACAATAAAAGAAATTTTAAAAACAACTCAGAACTTTAAATGCCAAAATAAATGAATGAATGAAAGAGACCCTCACTCTTCCCTGATCGCGATTTTCTTGGTACCACACAGTAGGTAAAGTGAGAAAACAAGATGCACTGGGATAGGGACAGGGCAATCTCTCTTCCTGGACCTCACTTTCCCCAATTGTGAAATCAAAGTGGAGACATAGACAATCTCGATAGGGCTCACCAGACCGAATGTGGTCTGATCTTTTGTCTCTTTAATCTCGTAGCTAATTCTAGGAAGATGCTGGCAGGTATATGCCTCCAGGTTGTGATGCTAACTAGGTAAATGGGCAGCAAGTACCTACTAGGAACAGCTCAGGTCAGACTGGCCACCTCTCTCGCTATGCCCAGGACATCTTCCCTTGGAGCTTTGTTTTCCCACCTGTGAGAGAGGGAGGCTGATGACAGAGCTACCTTCTCTGCACCCCTCCTTCTTTTACATACTGGCAAGGGGTCCCCCAGAAGGTCACAAAGGTGAAGTGGACACAAGCGGCAGTGGTGTGACTGTGGAGGCAAGGGACCTCTCGCTCCTGGAACATGGGGATACCACCCACTCCAGGGGGTTGCTGAAAGGTGCTCTATTAGTCTGTTTCCATTGCTTATAACAAAATACATGGAACTTGGTTATTTATAGGAAAATGAAATTTATTGCTTACAATTTCTGAGGCTGGGAAGTACAAAGTCCATCTGGTGGCAGCTACAGTGACCCAGATGTCTCACACTGCAAGATGGGGAAGAAGTGAGAGCAGAGAGAGAGAGGGACAGACTCTCCTCTTCTTTTAAAGCCCTCAGAACCACACCCCTGACCACCATTTTTAATNTCTACAATCTAATCACCTCTTCAAGGCTCCACCTTTCAATTACCATAATAGGATTTCCCACATTCTTAACAGTCACAGTGGGGGGCTAATTTCTAATACATGAAACTTGGGGACACGATTCAGGCTTCAGTGAGTTTTGAGGGGACAATTCAATCCACTACAGGTTCATAAGCAGCCAGCACATAGTAGGTGCTTAAGCAATGGTGGATTCCATTATTTCACCCAGTCTAGCCATTGGCAATTGATACCCAGCTGGGGAGACAGCCGGCTTGGATCACCCCACAAAATCCTTGGGGAGGACAGAGGCCTCCACACAGCACACTTTTAAAAATGAATCTGAGAGTTAAAAAATAACCACCATCCCACCAAACTGCCAAATGTGGTGGGAGTAATGAAGCACACAGAAGGGAAAGTTCAACTCCTTTTTCTGGCTTAAGAACATGCAAATGCAAAATGCAGGGGCAAAGAAGTCATCCCAGCCAAATCCCACATCTAAATTTGAAAGGGCCCCTTGGAGACCTCTCTCTCTCATTTAAATAAGGTTTCACTCCGGGGTGTGGCTAAAGATCAGTGCCAGCTAAAGTCAGAAGAGACAAAGACAATGAGGAAGCCCATGTATTGGGGTCCTTCATATGCTAAGAACCAACATTTGGCTTCTTTTAACAACGTGGTTAGCCTCACTGAAGTTTTCGGTAGCCAGGGGCAAGCAGCACATTGCAACTGTACACATCATCCACCTCACAGAGGGAACTCAGCCCACTTCAGCTTAATGTGCCAGGTCGCCAATCACATACAGCACCAAGGATCCACACTTCCAAGTCAAATTCAAGGCATTCGAGTGCAAAATTTGCCATGGCAAATTTGGACAGTCTCTGGGCACATTTATTTATGCTTAGTATTCTTTAATCCTTGGCCATCAAGAATTTGTGGTCATTGTGTCCCTCTGCTTCACAGATCAGAGAGGTGAGGTAGCCCACGGTCACACCATGTGTTGGGGCAGAGCTGAGAGCTGGCCCACCATCTGCCTGATTCCAGAGGAATGGCCCTCGCACTTGACCACAGGCATCTTCAGTGATGAGCTCTGCCTTATCAATGAGGGAAGAACTGTTCTAAATCTTAAAATAAATATTTTAGAGGCAAGAAGTGTCAACCTTGAAACTCCAGACTGGGATAAAAGAAGAAATATTTCACCATAACCAAGAAGACTAAACACAGCTCAAGCAAGTACAGAAA
>NW_007727093.1:732345-751330 GCF_000696425.1 Galeopterus variegatus
TATGTATGAAAGATCAAGGTTTTTATTCAGAGTTCTACTCCTTTGGCTGAGGAAATGAGGTTTGTCTGCACAGCATTTTCTGTACTTGCTTGAGCTGTGTTTAGTCTTCTTGGTTATGGTGAAATATTTCTTCTTTAATCCTTGGCCATCAAGAATTTGTGGTCATTGTGTCCCTCTGCTTCACAGATCAGAGAGGTGAGGTAGCCCACGGTCACACCATGTGTTGGGGCAGAGCTGAGAGCTGGCCCACCATCTGCCTGATTCCAGAGGAATGGCCCTCGCACTTGACCACAGGCATCTTCAGTGATGAGCTCTGCCTTATCAATGAGGGAAGAACTGTTCTAAATCTTAAAATAAATATTTTAGAGGCAAGAAGTGTCAACCTTGAAACTCCAGACTGGGATAAAAGAAGAAATATTTCACCATAACCAAGAAGACTAAACACAGCTCAAGCAAGTACAGAAATGCTGTGCAGACAAACCTCATTTCCTCAGCCAAAGGAGTAGAACTCTGAATAAAAACCTTGATCTTTCATACATAATAAAACTTTTTTTTATCACTTGCTTGTTTACCTCTGTGCAAAGTTGCTTCCTACTGGCGAAGCATCATAGGCCCCCCACACTGGTTTAAAACCGAGGGAGGAATGGTTATCTGTGAATCCCTAAGAGTACCTATACTACAGATGCTAAAAAATGCATAGGTGCTACATTTTATAAGTCCGTCATCTTACAATTGAAGCAGAAGGATCTATAGCTTTCAGCAAATTTTCAAAAGGAGTACAGACCCATTGTCTCAGAATATTCATTCAGTCGGGAAGATTCTGTCATTTCAAGTTTTTGAGACTGACAGACTCACTGACCATGCCCCCCAATATAAGATGAAAATGAGACCAGGAAAGTAAGAAAAAATAAATCACTTCCCAAAGTAAGTCATATGAAACATAACTGGGCCACATTTTGTGTATATGACAGAAGAGAAGTTCAAAGACTGAAAACAATGCTGTTCCAGTTGCCTCTCCAAGAAGGAAAAAAGATCCAAGAAGGGAAGTGGAAGAAAAGTAGCCTCCTCTTTGAGGGCAGCCAAGCTCCAGGAGGGCAGGGACTCCATCCACACAGCTCCCCTCCACAGGAAGTGCCCAGAACAGTGCCCGGCGCACACTAGGCACTTGGTAAATATCTGCTGAACGCTGAACATACACCACGTCATTTATTCCTCACAATCCTGGGATGTAGGGACTGTAATTCCCAGCTTCACAGACGATGCTCACAGAAGTCATATGATCTGCCCAAGTTACAACCAGTAAGAAGCAGAACTGGACTTTGAACCCAGATCCATGCACTGCTATGCAAAATCCAGGTCTTTCCCTCCACATCACACTTTGTTTAGATGTCAGACTTTTAACCCAAAGTCATCTCTTAATAGCAAGCATCCTGCTGTGGAGAAGGCTTCACAACCCCAGTGGTCCTCTTGAGGGTCACTCAACTACTCAGGGCATCTATCCAGTGGGAGAGGCTGGACAGAATTGGAAACGACAAACATGTTTCACGGTACACGCCAACAACAGTTGATGAGCAGCAGCCAGAGTCTCTGGGCTCACTGGGAAGGTGGATTATGCCAGCACTGACTAGAAATGTCTACCGTGGGCAAGGTGGTGAGGAGTGGTGGCACATGTGTCGTGCGCTGTGTTTGCCGTCCCAGAGCTAGATGGCCTATAGGTTCTCTTCCAACTCCGTCCAGCTCTGATTCTGTTTACAAAAATAAAACGGGGAGGGAAGGACAAATGGAAAAGGAAAGTGCGCTGTGTTTGCCGTCCCAGAGCTAGATGGCCTATAGGTTCTCTTCCAACTCTGTCCAGCTCTGATTCTGTTTACAAAAATAAAACGGGGAGGGAAGGACAAATGGAAAAGGAAAAACAGACTAACATTTTCCAACATGGGCCACAGCTGAATTAGGCCAAGCCAACACGGGCCGCCCCACCAGTCCCACGAGTTCCATGCACACAGCCCTGCCACGTGGGAAGAGGTGGAAAACATCACATCCACTGCCTGCACACACAACAGCACACCCGACTCAATCCAGAAGCTGCAAAGCGTGGGTCTCGTCTGGCATGGCCCTGGTGTAAAACACCTCATCACTAAGAGAGGTAACCTCATAGAGAGCTCCATCTGGGCTCACATCCTGGCTGGACCTCTCGCCCACGCTGAGCCTTAGCAAATCGTTTAACCTCACTAAGCCTCAGTTTCCCCCATCCTAGAAAATCCTCGTAGGATTGTCATCATGATTAAACACAATCATGCACGGTCAAAATTCTTAACAGCAAGCCCACAGCAAGTGGGCAAATAAAGGGCCACGGCCATCATCACCACCACTGCCAGTTTTCTCTGACGGGGCAAATTTCCAGAAAAGAGCCCAAGTGCAAGAGATTCATTTCTTTCCCACGTTCAGCAATGTGCCCATTTGGTTACTACCAATTCTAAAGGGAAGAGGCCCGGGAGACAGCAACCTCCTCCTCAAGATCCTGGCGTAGCAGCCAGGGTCCTGGGAGAAAACAGATGGCAGACACAAAATGCTGTGATTTTAGGAAATTTTAACAAAAGGACAATACGCTGAGGTGTGGGCAGAGCATAGGGTAGGCACAAGAGATGGTTTTTCTACCTCAGGTCACCAACTGTCCCAGTTTGCCTGGGACTAAGGGGTTTCTGGGGACACAGGACTTTCAGTGCAAAACCCCAGGACAGTCCTGAGCACACCAGGATGACTGACTGGTCACCCCACTCCCACCCATGCATTTCTGCCCAGAGGCCCAATGGCACGAGAGGGAGGAACAGCTACAGAGCCCAGGGCAGGGGGTGACGCGGCACAGGAGACACGGTTGGGAGGCACTGCCCACCCATTGCACCCCGAAGGAAAAGAGCTGAGAGGATGCACAGTCCCACCCCTCTCTCCCTTCCCCCATCCAGGCTCTCCACTGGCCAGACCCACCCAGAAGCCGGGGGGCTTGGGAGCACAAGGATGAAGGCCACGCGGTGCAGGTCCTGCGTGCACAGATAAGAATGGAGGGGGGGATTCCAGAATGGAACAGGGGGCCGGAAGCACAAGAAGGTGCACGGGACCCTGTATTAACCCTGTGGGGGTGGGGGTGGGAAGGGGAGGCAGCCCCCACTCTTAGAAGGCTCCATGGTGGGGCCTAGTGGAGACTCAGGGTCCCAGAAGGAAAGGAATTTCCCTCCTCCACTGAGAAGGGAACAGTGGGATGTGGCCAAAAGGCCAGACTTAGGAGCTCCACGAAGCCACTGTGGCCAACGGGTTTGGTCTGCAGCATTCAAAAGTGGTTTGGGCCGGCCCAGCGGCGCACTCGGTAGAGTGCGGCGGCGCTCCCGCCGAGGGTTCGGATCCCATATAGAGACCGGTCCGCTCACTGGTTGAGCGCGGTGTGGGCGCGACACCAAGGGTTGCGATCCCATTACCGGTCCCAAAAAAAAAAGACAAAAAAAAAAAAAAAGAAAAAAAAAAAAAAAGAAAAAAAAAAAAAAAGAAAAAAAAAAAAAAAGAAAAAAAAAAAAAAAGAAAAAAAAAAAAAAAGAAAAAAAAAAAAAAAGAAAAAAAAAAAAAAAGAAAAAAAAAAAAAAAGAAAAAAAAAAAAAAAGAAAAAAAAAAAAAAAGAAAAAAAAAAAAAAAGAAAAAAAAAAAAAAAGGGGCTCAGCAGGCCTCAGAGGAAGCAGCCCCCTCCACCTGGCAGCAGGGTAGACAGGGTCACCTCCTGACAGTGTGAGCAAGGCCAAGACGACGCAGTGAGCTGCCCCAAGAGGGCAGCTTCCTGGGGTCTATCTAGAGCAGGTGCTCTGGTCATTGCAGACCTAAGTGGGGGGTCAGAGGTGGAAAGCCTGCCCATGGAAGCGCTTGAGTGGTTTCCACATTGGTATGCTCACACCGGAGGCCACCATTCAGATCCAGGGCATGTGTCAGGGGCAATATCGTTTAGAAAATAAAAGCAACTTTCAATTCTGTTTTTAAATCATATTTTCCAAGATCAAAATCTCATTTCCCAAGCACTGCTGCTGAAAGCTGAGGTGAAAACCACCAACAATATCTTAATCCTACCAAGGGCAGGTTTCTATCTTGCTCAAGTTGGGGACTTGGTGGCTGGGGTTAGGACAGAGGCTGAGGACCCATTCCAGATTCTGGTGTCTGGGGTCAGAGTATGGAGTCCACAGACACACCCTAAAGGAGCCTTCCTTGACTCCAAAGTCACCAGACAGGATGGGAGTTTCCAAGAAAACTGTGAGACTTTTCTGTCTCTTTACAGCCTGGGTCCCTGAGGTGACGCATCAAGCAACTATATTCATTGGAAGACCTGTACTGACATTGGGTACTCCTGGATGAATGGACCCAATCCCTGCCTTCGAGTCCATAATCCTGTAGGAAGCAGGCACCTACATAGGTGGGCAATTCTACCACGGGCAGAAGCAGCAGTGATAGTGATAGTGATGATGATGACGATGATGATGATGATGATGATGATGGTGATGATGGCGGTAACAAACATTTATTGAGCACTTACTATATGCCCGCACCCTACTAAGCACCTTTCACATATTCTCCTTTATTCTCAGGATGACCTGGAGAGGCGGCTACTCTTATTCCCAGCTTACAGATGAGGAAACTGGAAACTGGATCACATCATTGGTTAAGTGGCCTAATGTGAAACGTCTGAATCCAGAAAAACAGGCCAGCACTCTTAATCACCTTCCCCAGTGCGTGTCCCCTTTTAGGGGAGGATTGACCTGGACAGGCAGGGTCTTTAACACCTCCACCTTCCCCAGCCCATAAATGAGAAACCACATTCGGGTTTCAAAGCGGGGACAGGGTATTTCCTGCTCCCCAATCTGCAAGGCAGACCCTTTGCAGCAAGGCTAACCTGAATGGCTGGACAGGGTAGTCCTACGCAGGAACACCCAGCCGGGGGCCGGTAGGAGCTAAGATCCAGCCAGGCTCGACTCACCTGGCCGTGCCCCCGACGAGGGCCGCATCATCCCAGAGAGCCTCTACTTACCACTGGGGGCATTCAAAGCACCCCCAGACAGCTCCTCTTTGCAACAGTCTCTGGCCTCTTCACCAAGCCTGCAGGCAGGACCCACACACAACTCCAGAACCTTCCTTTTTATATTTTCTGGTGATGTGATTTAATTAGCTCCGAAAAGCAGAGGGACCCACAGCACGCCCTTTGCTGGGGCATGGGGTCAAGCGAATGAAGACCTTTTTAGAAGAGCCAAGTAGCCAGATTACCCACCCCAGCCCATTCCCTCTCCTCCGTACCCCCACTGCCCCAAAAAACCTGCTTCAATTCAGACAGGATGCAAGAAGCAGGTTTCGAAATTATTTCCTTTCACCACAACTTTCTCAGGTTAATTTTTCCCCCTCTTTTTTTTATTGGCACAGTGCAATTCCTCTTTTCAACAACCCAGATCACTGAAGTCCTGAGTCATCAGGGCAAAGGCAGGGACGGCAGGGGGGTCAGTCAGAGGGATCAAAGCTGGGGGGCAGCTTGCTAATACCCTGGCCAGCCAGGACTTCCTTCTGGGGGTGCCGAGGCCCACCTGGCTCTTGGCCACACACCACGCCAGACACAAGGAAGGGGGCACCTCCATCCCCCACACGGTTCTTCAAGAACCCTCTGGGCCAGTTCTGAAGAAACAAGGTGACTGCAGGGTGGGGCAGGAGCTCCCAGCGGCCTGGGCAGCCAGTGCCTGCTCCAGAAAGTGAGACCTTATGGGTGGGTGTGACTATAATAATGAGTGAAAACAGTGGTTCTCAACCAGGGGTGACGCTGTCCCACAGGACAAATGGCAATGCCTGCTGACATTTTTGGCTGTTACAACCACGGGGAACAGTGCACTCACATCCCACGGGTGGAGGCCAGGGACGCTGCTCAACATCCCACAAGGCTTAGGATCACCCCGCCCCACCACAGACAATGACCCGCACCCTGACACGAATAGTGTCAAACTTGAGACACCTCAAAACCATGTATAACACCCGCTCAGCAGGTAGTGAGTGCACAGTAAAGGGGACTTCCTGTTAGACACCCCAAGATGAGCAAGACTCAATCCAACTCCCTGCACACACGTGTCACATGCACTCATCCAGGAAAGAAGAGTAGATGGCTTGACCCCAAAACATTTTTTTTTTCCTTTTTGTCTTTTTTACTGACCGGTAATGGGATCGCAACCCTTGGTGTCAGGCCCATACCGGGGACCGGCAACGGGATCGCAACCCTCGGTGTTGCGCCCGCACCGCGCTCAGCCAGTGAGCGGGAACCGGTCTCCACATGGGATCCGAACCCTCGGTGGGAGCGCCGCCGCACTCCCAAGCGGCACACTATCCAGTGCGCCACTGGGCCGGCCCCCCAAAACGTTTTTTGTTTTGTTTTGTTTTAGTGGCTGGCCAGTATGGGGAACCGAACCCTTGACCTTGGTGTTACAAGGCTGAGCTCTAACCAACTGAGCTACCAGGCCAGCCCCCTAAAACATAAATATGGGTGATTTCTGGGTGCTGGGATCCTGGGAGAATTTTTTCCCTTCTTTGTTTTACGAGATCGTCATCATCTCTATGTGATCATTTTCGTTTTGTTTTCACAAGTGGGGAGGTGAACGGCTAGTAGAGAAGATGGACTGGCAAAGAGGCTCCCCTGGGCTGCCCAGCTGCAGGGGAGTGAGCCCTCACTCCACCCAGGGAAAAAGGGGCCCTTAAAGGCCACCGAGACAGGGACGGGTGTTCCAAGCAGAAAGAAGAGGTGCATGCTAAAGCTTGCAGGCTTGGGAGAGTGAGAGCTAAGGCTGGATGGCAGGCAGACGGGGCAGCTCGCTCCCCATGGACTTTGGACTTCATGCTCACCATGGTCAAGCCATCACAGCTGGCTCTGACATTGCAGCCCATCATGATCAGGCCATCTCAGTGAGGAAACTGAGGCTCCGAGAGGCTGAGCTGACTATCCCACGATCAATAAGGGGTGGGCAAAAAGACCCCCACTACTGCTATTCCAGAGACGGGTCTGCAGGAAGCTGGCTAAACTACGTGATGCTGGAGCCCTGGACGCTCCTGGGAGGACTCAGCCCATCTAGGGTGACACCCTCTGCTCTGTGCACATGTTCTCTCTTCTGCAAGGCCCTCCTCTCAGCACAAGCCAGCCCTGACTACTATGAGACTTTCTGACACTCTGCCCATGGGCCCTAAAGCCCTGCTCTCTGGCCAGGGCTTTAGGGCCCATGCAGTTACCCCATGGAGCCAGACAGCCTGCGTTCAAATCCTGGCTCGGCCACTGTAAGCTGGGTGAGTAGCGACCTCACCTCTCTAGGCCTCAGTTTGCTCATCTGTAAACTGGGGACAACGACAGTACCACCTCACAGGGGCATCATGAGACTAAATGAGAGCTCATTTATGTGAAGGGCTCAGAATGGTGCCTGCCATACAGTAAGTGCTGTATAAGTGTTAGCTGTTGCTACTGGGCCCTGCTGGTGATTCAGCCCTTACTGCCAAGGTTTCTGTGCTCGAGCCCCACCAAGGAGTCATCGTGGCATCTGGGGGCCACTGGCTTGGAGGTAGGTGGCTTGGGTTCCAGCTGTGCAACCTTCAGCTTTCGGGTCTCAGTCTTCCCTCTTGCCCCACGGGGCTTTTGTGAGGATTACATGCACAAACACATCTAAGGGACTCAGAGTGGCTGGAGGAAATTATCATGATTATCCTGCGGTCACCATCCACTCCATCTTGGACACATACCATTTGGCTTTGGGCTCTGTCTGGCCCTGCTGGGATGGCTCGAGCTCTTTCATTTTCCCTCCCCTGAAGCAAGCCTCAGTCACAGGGTCGTGAAACACGAACCAACTGGAGCAACGCAGATGTCAACAAGTCCCTGTTCCCCTTTCCAGCAGGGCAGCCCCGCCCTGCCGCCCCCACTGCCTGCTGCACTTACTCCGCTACAGACACAGAGCACAGCACCACTCCTATGTCATCAGGAAGGTGCCCAACTGTCCCATGGTTCCGGGCCATAGCCCAATGGGACCACCATCCCAAGAGCCCAGGGCTGGGCTGGGCCTTCCCACCAGGACTCCAGGAAGGGAAAGTTTGAGAAAGGGAGCCCTGTGAGTCAACACGGTGTGGAGGTTTCGGGTCTGGGATTTGGAAAGTAGCAGAGGTCAGTGGTGGAAAGCCCACCAGGGGCTCAGCAGGCCAAGCCCCAGCCTGGCACCATTGCTGTGATACTCCCAGGCCATGGCGGCAAGCCAGGGATCCTTGGGCCTGTGTCCACACTGAGCCTGGCTGTGCACATCATGTTCTGGGCAACGTGATAGGTACGCTATATGCACACCTTCCTTTGGTCTCAAGAGCAGCCCTAGAGGTGGGGAGTGGTGCAGCATGGACACAAGGAAGGGGACGGGTGGAGATCTGAGCATGCTCTTCCCTCTCTATGGCCGGCTCCCCTTTCAATTTGGTCTCAAGAGCAGCCCTAGAGGTGGGGAGTGGTGCAGCATGGACCAGGAAGGGGACGGGTGGAGATCTGAGCATGCTCTTCCCTCTCTATGGCCGGCTCCCCTTTCACAGGAGGGGCCTCCCAACTAGGCAGCTACGTAGCCCCATTGCTTCATTCACTCCTCCTTTCATTCAACCAAAGAATGTCTGCCGAGAGGCACTCTCGGTTTCCCCACCTATGAAATGGAGAGAGTAACAGTATCTTACTGGGTTGTAGGGATCACCAACGTAACACACCTAGCACAGTGCCTGCAAAAATGAAACACTAGTTACATGTGAGTGGTCGCTGTATGGTCACTACTGTGACTAACCCCCTGGCCCTGGTAACTCAGTGATCCCTGTACTCCTGAAGCTTCCATTCAGTGGCATCCCAGGCTCCAGCTGGCTAGCCAGTCCTCAGTCTCTCCGCATCATAAACCACCACATGCCCCACAAAGTCGTGATCAGGGCCCTCCCTGCTCCAACATGCACTGGTGAATCCAGCATTACCCACCCTGCGCTGGCAGACGCCACTCCAGGAGGTGACCCTACGTCCATCTCTAGCTGCTATACTCACTTATGATGTCCAACACTCAAGAATCGCACAGACCTGCTAGTATGTGCCCTGGCCACTCTGGTCCCTGGCCCTTTGCTCGCGGCTCCTCTACCCATTACCATCCCAACCCACCACCCCCATCTCCACCAGTCTCAATCTTCTGTCCACCCAGATGTGTCTTTCCTATAAAGTCCTTCCTGAAAGCATACGCCCCCATGACAACATTTCTTCCTCCCTCCAAACAGCAGGACAAGGCATAAACCTCTCTGAGGATGCGTGCTTTGCTCTACCGTGTATCGTAATTTGTAGTACACGCCCATTTAACTGTGAGCCCTTTGGGAGGGAAGATTATGTCTGACTTTGCACACATAGTCCTGGGAGCACTCACTTTGCAAGCACAGTACCTGACAGCACTTATTTTGCACGCACAGTGGCTAGGGGCACTCACTTTGTACATGCAGTACCTAGGAGCACTAACTTTGCACACACTGCAGCTGGGAGCAGTCACTTTGCAAGCACAGTAGCTGGGTGCACACACTTTGCAAGCACAGCACCGGAATGCACTCACTTTGCAAGCACAATACCTGGGAATACTCACTTTGCACACATAGTACCTGGGAGCATGCACTTTTCAAGCATAGTACCTGGGAGCGCGCACATAGTATCTGGCACTCAAATTATAAACTTAGAACCTGATGCTTACCCTTTACAAATACTTGGCATTCACTTTCCAACACCAGTTCCCTGAACTCACTTGACAAATTCACAAAGGAATGCCTGCCAAACGTTGGCAAACACTAAACTGATAAGCCCACTTATTTCCAAGTAAGATGTTCCCACAAGAGGCTGAAATAACAGTATGCATATCCAACAGATGCACATACATCCATGAACACACACAAGCAAGCAGGGGTCAGACCTGGCTGTGACTCCCAACTCTACCTCCCCCCAGTTTGACTCCTCATCTGAGTCTCCATTATAGCATCTGTAAAATGAGAATATTAGTACCTACCCCACAGGACAGGATTGTTGTGAAAATTAAATGAGCACCCTACCTGGAACACAGTCAGTATACAATGTATGTTGTACTCATGAACACACTGTTCCATCTTTTACAATAGGTTTGCTTACCCGACTTTATTCCTCATGAGAGAAGACTGCAAAACAGTCCCAACCTGCCACCAACCTCAAACCCAGGAACTAGAAGTGACCATGTCACTTGAATTTCCTTCCCAGGGAAGCAGGTCTGCATTGGTGCCTCAGGAACCTCAAGCCCCACTGCTGTGTCCCAAGGTCCCAGGGGTGGGAGTAGTCTTGACTTCCATGGTCTCCTCTTCCTCCTGGACACACACCTGTTTTTTTTTTGTTTTTTTTTTTTTTGTCTTTTTTCCGTGTCCGGCAACGGATCGCAACCCTCAGTGTTGCCCCCGTACCGGACCGGGACCGGCAACGGGATCGCAACCCTCGGTGTCGCTCCCGCGCCTCGCTCAGCCAGCGAGCGGGAACCGGTCTGTATGTGGGATCCAAACCCTCGGCGGGAGCGCCACCACGCTCGCAAGCGGCTCACTATAGCAGTGCGCCACCGGGCCGGCCCCCTCCTGGACACACATCTGAACCATGTTTCCCACCCTCACCTGCACTTGGTGTGGCCACATGTCTGAGTTCTGGCCAACGGAGAGGCCAAACCTACAAATCGCTCAGCTGTGGTCCCTGCTCTCCTTCCACATCCCCTCAATGGAGGACCTGGAGGAGGGCAGAGCTCTAACAAGACAAAGGATCCCAGGTACCCACACAACCAAGTGGGTGGAGCCCTCTAGAGACCCCTGATTGGACTGTGATGTGAGCCATAAGTAAATTGTGCAGAATGAAGCCACCCAGATGTGGGGGCTGTCTGTTACAGCAGCTAGCCCACCCTGGCTCACACACAGCCCCTTCCACACCGATGGCTCCACTTCCCTGCTGAGCTTCAAACTGGTACATGTGCTGGTGATCACATTCACCTGGGCTAGACAGGGAACCAAATGGGAGGCAGGGAAGCCAGGCCTGGGTTTGCCCAGACTGTGTGCTCCTGTTTTCAGCTACTGTGGTCCTCTATGGAGCTTGAAACTGGCACAGGACACCCAAGGAAGCTAGAAATTCCGGTGCTGCCTTCCCTCTCCTGATGATCCCACCTGAGCTGGACCCAGCCAGCCCAGCCCCAGGAAGCATCTGCTTCCCCGCCTGATTCCTATACATCCACCCACCTGGGGACAGGAGACTCCAGCTCATCTGCTTCCCAGCAAAGAGAGTTCACCCAGCCTAAGCGATTTAGTTGCTTTCTCGATCGTATCATTTCTATTAGCAGCTTGAAAGCAGTAGAGCCATGAACAAAGGAAGATGCTGGAAGGCAAAAGTCTGGGTTTGAATCCCAGCCGGGCCGCCGAGTCCTCTGTAAGGGTCTTTGGGCAACACACTTCCCCTCACCCCTTCCCCACTGGCAAAAAGCCAGAGGTGAATTAGAGGATTCTAGAGCCTAGGTTCCTTGGAAGCTAGTTATAGACAAAGAAAGCCAGTTTGTAAAAGTGTTGCTGGGCTTTGTAATTCACCAGTCTCTTAAAGCACAGCTACAAAGCTATTCTTCACGTTTATTACGATAAAGCCAGGGTTTTTTGTTTTTTTTTTAAAGGAAAAAGATACACTGCAGAAGCACTAGAATGGAAGTACTGCTGGGCAAGGAGCTGCCTGTGTGCCCAGCACCGAGCACATTCCAGGTGCCCATCAATTTTTTTTAACAGACAACAGCTCCTGGAGAGCAGGGGGAAGAAAACTGAGGGTTACAGAACATTCCATGGCACCAGACACTCGACTGGGTGATTTCTAAGCACAAAATCAGCCTCAGAGACTTTGTGCTTGCCGTTTCCTCTATCCGAATGCTCTTCCCCAGGTATCACCTCCTTTCCTGACCACCTTGTACAAAGCAGCAGGCTCCAGGTCCCCACCCCCACACCTCCTTTGCTTTCTCCTGAAGCCAGACTCCAGAGTTTACACTGACCTGCCTGTTTACATTGTTTGCTGTCTGCACCCACCCCCACCAACGTAGGTTCCACTAGGGCAGCGTCTTTTTTTCTTCTAAGTGCCTAGAACAGTGATATTTATCTGCTGCACGAATGCATGAATGAATTGCCATTCCTCACCTTGTGTAACACTGACATCAATCCTAAGAGAAAGTCTCTATAATCCTCAGTTTACAGATAAGGACAGAGGTTCTGTGACCTCCCCAAGGTCACCAACAGGGAAGGAGCAGAGACAAGGTTTGAGCTCTATGTCCTCGCTACACCTCTCCGCTGGGCCTACCTGTCTTCATTGCACACCCCAAACAGTGGTATAAACGCTTCACATGTGATGGGGGTAAAGACATGGCTACTGAAGACAGGAACCAATGCCAGCATCAGAAATATTTCCTCTGGGAGCCCCTTTGCCTCAATACACACAGCAGACACCTCCCCCGCACAGAGGCACACGCGCACGCACACACGCCATGCACACGGTCCGTCACCCTTTGGTTAGGGCTCTGCTGATTTAAGTGAAGCTTCCTTCCAAAATGCACACAGCCTCCCTTGGCGCCTGCTGAATACACTGGGTGCCTGATCACCAGGGCCAGGAACGAGGAAGAGAAATTCTCACTTCCTCCCTTTCTCTACCATGGGACCAGGCAGCCTGACTTCCATCCTGAGGAAAGCAGGAAGTCTGGGGACAAAAAACGATGCCCTCAAGTGGAGTTGCTCAGACCCTTTTCCACAGGGTAGAAGCCAGCATGTCTTTGTCAGAGCCCCCTGTTCACCTGTGTTCATTCATCTCCTGGGGGGCCCAAGTGGCCAGACTCTCCAAGGGGTCTCCCTGGTCGGTGACAACTCCACTGAATAAAAATGGAAAGTGTCTTCTCTGAAATGGCAAAAGATTGGGACTAACCTAAATGTCCGTCAATAGGGGATGGCTACCTACATTATTATGGTACACCTCTATAATGGAACACTACACAGCTGTGAAAAAGAACAAGGCAGCTGTGTATGCATGGATCTAGAATGATCTCCAAAATATACTGTCCACTGAACAATAATGGCACAGAAATGTAAGTACGTGTCCAGAATGGTCAGCAAAAGTACACAAGAAATGGGTGACAGTGTTTGCCTCCAAGGAGGGGAACTAGGGGCTCGGGAGGTGTGGGGTAAGAGAGAAGCTTCCATTTTTCATAACATGCCTTGTACTATTAGAACTTATTTGATGTGTGCATGATCGTTTCAATTTTCAAAAATTCTCCCCCCCAATTTTTTTTTTTTAAAGAAACTATACTGTGCCCCCTGAAGACTGAAGAATTTTTCTTAAACCACTTGCTACAATTTCACTGCCTTCATGCATTCCGGATCTGCTAAACACCCCTAACCTTCCCAAACGCATTGTTGGTCTCAGGAGACTTTTCTCTAGAGACTGCCCATTTTTAATACCAATAATCCCTTCCATTCATACAGAATTTCATGAAGCTCTTTCAGAGCAATTAGAAAACAGGAATTGATCACTCGTCACATCCCCACTATGTGTTGGCTGTCCTGGTAGGTGCTTATCTGAATTATCTCCAATCCTCACAGCAACACTATAAATGAGGTACGATTATCCACCCTATGGATAGAGGAAAAACAAGGCCCAGCCAGGAAAGCAATGTGCCAAAAGTCACACAGCCAGGAAGTTGTAACCTCAGAATCCAGACCCAGTGCCATGTGATGGCAAAATCCAAGTTTATTCTGCCCCATAGTGGGATGCCCTGTGCTCTTTAATCATAGGCATCAGTCGACCATCTCAAATATCCATTCCAACAGAACACCAAGTGGGTACCCTTAGGAAGAGTCAGTCTTTGCTTTTAGGACAACACAGCTGCCAGGCTCCCCCTCAGCCTTGTCCGAGACAGTGCCCCAGAAATGCCCACTCCCACTGCCAGGTGAGGTGCTGAGGAGCAGGCATGGACTGCACACAAGCCACCTGTGAGCCAAGGAGCCCAAGGCAGCAGCACAGCCACCTGCATCACAGGCCAGTAGGAAAATACAGCAGGCACAGTACAACACCTTCTACCTGGACTGGCACAATGCTGCCACGGCCAGAAAAGGAATTCGGTTATACCAGGCAAATGGCAGCATCAAAACTTACTCCCTCCTTAAAAGGCACCTATTTATTTCAGCGTGGGGGAGGCAGACCATGTTGGCTGTTTACAGAGAATTTTGACTTTTTTCTCCTGTCTCCATCCCTACCCTCCACCATCTCCCATCAGACAAGTTGTCTAGGAAACAAATTTGATATACCCCCAAATTTTCCTATGACAAATGGCATCAAAAGAAAAAAAAATTCTTTGTGTTTACTAACTGCCATGAAAAACATCAAATAAATCAAAGGCAGGAAGGATGGGCACACTGAGGAGGGCATATGTGACAAAAAGTGGAAAAAAAATTAACGTGTTTGTGCACATGGGTGAGTTCCCACGGGACTGTGACCACCCTAGAGGACCCAAATTTTAATTCTCAAGTAGAAACCACACCATCTGGATGTGTAATTCTCTGCTCAGCACGACACGCAGTAGGTGCTTAGTAAGCATTTGCTAAACAAAGTCTGAGTTCAGAAGACAGCTGCCCCCATCCCCTAGAAAGCACTAGGCTAAAGAAACCAAAGAGAATTAAGGTGCCTTCTCTTTTACCATCTGTGACAAGATGCCCAGAAACATTACAGTCAAGCAGCAGAATGGTGAAAATTTTAAAACAAGCCATTGATGAATTACGGCTTGAGAATAAAGAAGGCGACTGTCACCAGTGTCCCAAACCCAGTTTGGTAAATGAATAAAGGACTTTTCCGACTGGGCCCACCATTCTGAGATATTGTGAGCCACGTTAAAAAAAAAAAAAAAAAAAAGCAACAAAAAAAACGTAAGATGAAATAAAAGGTAAGCAGCTTATTTGTACTTCTTTGGTGCAGAGGAAACAAAGCCCAGACAAAGGCCTCTGCTAGTGAACAAACATGTCTAGCAGGTGATCAAATTCAACCCAGGGACGAGAATTATAAAATGGATTCTGGTCTTGCTGGACCCAGCTGCTTCTGCAGAACTCCTGAGAGTTGGTTTCGACTGACACCATGGTCACAAAGAGCCCAAGGAGGCCCAGGAATGGGAAATGTGGAGGCAAACGGGGAATGAGGCACCACCTCCAGGCCACCGCTGGGCAGGCAGGCCCTTCCCTTGAGAGGTGCGGTCCTGGGTCCCCCAGGGAGGGAGCCAATGCCTCCCCATGTTCCCTCCCACGTCAGCCAGGTCACCATCGCCTGGGCGCTTCCTCCTTTGTTTATGAGCATTCCGGATCCAAAGTCTCCAAGCACAGGGCACATCAAACCTGGCTGGCTGTCACAAGCCCTGTCAGGCACACTGTCGGCTCTGCAAGGATTTAATCAGTAACTGGCCCAGGAGACAGGCAAGGGGCAAGCTCGGATCTGACCCCACAGAAGGCAAAGTTTGCAGCCAGGCCAGGGGGCGAGGCTGTTGGCCCTTGGGCTATGACCACCTGGAGGGGTGTCAGGAGCCTGGCCTCCAGGCTGAGCCCACACAGCACCCAGACCCCTCTTGGGATCTCCCAGCAGGGAACCAAGAGAGGTCCAGACGAAGGGGTGTGCCCAGCTGGAGCCAACCGCCAGGTGGGCCTGGGAGCCCCCACATGTTTGTATCCCAGCCTGATGCAGCTGTGGTCGTAGAAGCCTGGTCTTAATCTCTCACAATTCAGTTAATTGGATCAACGTAGAGAGACTCCACAATTAGGGCAAAAAAGTGTATTTGGTTTGTTTATTGGTTTGAATCCAGATCAATCACTCTGAGTCTTATTCCTAAAGCCCACACAATTAACCGGATAATTACCAGATGGTTCTGAGTTAGGCTGTGTAGATGGTTTAAAATATGGATGATACACATTTCATGAAAGGACGTGACCCTATACAAAACATCCGTGATGTATCGGCAGCTGGAGGCTGGGCAAGGGGATCTGGCAAGGCCGCAGGGCTGCAAAGGGTTTCTGTTGTAGTGCACTGCACTCAAATTCACCTTTGTTTCATTTGGGCTAATATTTCTCAATAGAGTGCCTGGGCTGCACTATAAAATGCAGACAGATTACATAATGCCCAGGCCTCAGGGAAACCCCACAGGGGCTCCTTTGCTTCCCGGAGAGCCTGGACACCAACCAGGTGTCTCATGATGGGATAAGGTCCCAACCCCACCTCTGCCCTGGAGGCCACCACTCCCCCGGGCCTGCTCTCAGCAGCCCCACCTCCACGCTCACAGGCTCTGGCAGGGACAGCCATGCACCCCACTGGAGCCCACCTCAGAGCAAGGGCAAGACTTAAGGACACCCCCTGCCTGCAGGGCTTGGTGACAAGAAACAGTGGAGAAGGGGTTGTACCAGCCCATTGGACACTTCTTCATAGTTCCTCCTGCCACAGTTTCTAATGCCGGAGCAAGGCTCTGCCAAGACAAACCTTGTTCCACGGATAACCCTCAGTCCCCAGTACTGGAAATCACAGGCGCTCTACAGAGAGGCCCAAGCTACCGAAGGCGCCACCCACCTCAGCTAGCCAAGGTAGGCAAGGGGCCTCTGGCTGCTTATCTGTCTTCCTCTCCTCCCTCTTCTCTTGAACATATCTCTTGAGCAATCGCAGCTAAGTCAGGGGCCTTTAGCCCCCAGAGCTGGCTTCCCCCAAATCAGGGACATCAGCATCAGGGCACTCACTCCTGGCTCCTCCCAGGGGGGCGCAGGAGCTTAGCCTGTCCTCCCCACGGCAGGTCATCGTTCCTCTCAACCATTTTCCTCCCTAACTCCTCTTCATTTTGAGGGGTGGCAGAGAAAAAGAATAAAGCCCCCCAAGACAGGTGAAAATTCTGAAGCAGATTTGGGGGCTCCAGATCCCAGGCAGCAAGGTGCAGATGTCACCAGTTCCTCCCCAAATCTGAAACACTCTGTGCTGGCCAATTTTCGGAGGCCCTCTCTGCCTCCATCAAACGAAAAGCCAAACGCTGAGGCCTGTGGCAGGGGACAGACTGAAGAACATGCACCAGCCTGAAACCAGGACTGGGCTGCCTCCGGCAGGGACCCAGCAAACCTCTCTGGGAAAGAAGTCTTTGCAGATATTGCACCAACGTGCCCACAGGAAAGAGAAAATAGGTGCCCTAAGCACGTTGGACTCGAAATTCAGAATAAAAGTCCTCGTGTGCTTCAACGCTTCGGGGTGGGGGTGGAGGGCTGATTGGAGGACTAGGATTCTTCAGCTAACTATTCCCCCTCCCCATTCCTTGGGGCATTTGTCATGGCCTGTGACACACTGCCAAGGGAACATGGATGCTGGGGAAATGTCTACACATGCTACACGTTTGAGACATGCCATGTAAACGACACCCTGCTTCCTGGCTGGGTTTTCTTGGCACAGGTGTGAGTAGGCTTTGGATTCTGCCCCCTCCCACTGTGCTTAGTAAACAGGATCACAGTTGCCCCAGGGGGGAGTGTGCATTCTGAGGAAGACCGCCACCTCTATAAAGAGGATGGGACCCCCACAGCAAGGCTCAGGCCCAAGCCACAGCCGGTATTTGAAACTGTCCTTTCAAAACACAAAGCATCCTGTTCGGGCTCCGCCACCCCCACTCCCCCGCCCTCGACCCCACCACAGCTGTCTTTCTCCACTTAAGAAAAAGGCCACCATTTGCAGATTTGATTTCAGAAACAGATCAATGGTTTCTCCTCTCCATCTCACCCAGCTGACCCAGTCCTAGACGTACATTTTAAAAACAATATCAAAATAAAACCTCCAGCAACAAAACACACATATACACACGCCACAGACAATGCAGGATCAGGGTTAGGCAAATCAGCTTCCACAGAGAACCTGACCACCCCCTTGGTCTGGAGATAATCCCGGACCCCTGCCCCCTCCCACCTCCCAATGTGCAATGAGATTTTCAGAAAGGGAAGCACCCAGTTTTGCCTGCCAGCCCGGGCAGGAAAAAGAATAAAGGACGGGTAGAGCAAAGAAAGCAACGGGCTTCTGGAAATGCCTTGGGTTTGGGGGGTTTGAGGTTTTGATTTTTTTTTTTTTTTTAATTTTTCGGGTTGTATTTTTGTTTTCTCCTCGAGCTCAGATCCACATGGGCCACGGGCTTTCTGAAAGGGAACCCCCACCATCCTTAGGGCCCAGACCCGGGTCTCCCCAGGGTCCCAGCCATCAGAAACACAAGAGCTGGGGGCAGAAGGTCCCCAAGCACCCCGCCTGGGGTGGGCCAAATCTCCGGAATCCTAAGGGTCTCTCCCGAGCCGGCCCGGTCGGTCTGCGCTGGAGATTCCAAAATCCAGCCCCGTGCGCAAGCCACGAGCGGGGTGCCCCGGTCCTCCCCTTAGCCCGGCACCCCCACCACCGCACTGGCCCTGGGCTCCAGGTGCAGCGCCGGGGGGCGGCCGGGGGGCGCATCTCGGCCCCCAGGGAGCGTGGGGACGCCGCCGCGCGGAGCGACTCACCGTGGCGGACGCCAGGCTGTTGTCGGCCAGCGTTAGGTGGTGCGGCTCCCAGCGCCTCAGGAATTTCGAGGTGAGGATCTTGCTGAGAAAGGTCCGCGGGTGCCGGATGACACACACCTGAATGTCGCCCTCCTGCAGCAGTTTGTACCTCATCCCGTTGCAAAGCAGAAGGGCCCGGCGGCAGGGCACGGCGCCCATCTTCGTGCCCTCGGGGGCCGACACGTCGCCCCCCAGCAGCGGCTTGGTCTCCTCGATCTGCCGAGGGTCGCCGCCGCCGCCCGAGCTGCTGGTCACATCCATGGCCGCGCCGGGAGAGGGGGCCGGGGCGGGGACAGGGGGCTGTCCTGGGCTCCTGGGGCGGCGCGGCCCC